>NW_027152052.1:44966-92462 GCF_004359215.1 Bremia lactucae | reverse complement strand
CCCACTATCATCTAACATGTCCATGTTAGATGAAGGATTTTTGTCCTTGGACGGACTACAAAGTGCTACCAGGTGTAACGGGGCACCACGACTTGTACTGCTTCAATACAAGTCCACTTCGCACTGCTTCAGTTGCGAGTGGTGCCTTACGTTATTTCACGTACACTAGTACGTGCAGAGGAAGGCTTCTTTTTAAGACACTTACCTTAAAAAGGGTTGAATGAAATTGTATTAATTTAATTAAGTTTCTCTCTTTCTATCTTGAAAAAGCTAACTTAATTATAATCTAATACTAAACATGTAATTGAATTCTTATCTTTATCTTATCTGTAACTCTCTTTGATTATCTCTACAGCTGATTAGTCTGCGGAATAAATAGATATAATGGTCTATACCTATTAATGGATAAGAATTCTGAACATTACTATATAAAGTGATATCCTCCAAATATTATCTACCTTTTAGATAACATATTAATTAAAAACCTTTAAGTGTTAATTTCATGTAACGATACACCCCGTTACAGCTTCCATAGGCGCATCCGGGACCTTCAAATGTCCATACGTACAACAGCCAATACGCAAATTACCTTGGATTTTTGGCTGCACAAGCTTAGTAATGTGCTGGGTGTTAAAAAAATTTTCATCGAAAAACTTATGTTTTCTCCCAATCTTATAAGTTATTAGTTATAAGTTAAAGACCATAGAACGGAAATGGTGGAGCCAATACCCTACAAGTTACGTAAGGTTAAAAGTTATGAGAGGATAAGTTATCCGAGGGATACCTGTACATATCTTTTCTTCGCACCCAGCATAAATTTGGGCGACTGCTATGTACCTCATAATGATGTGCCCATCAAATCGTAACGTCCCAATCTTTTTTGAAGTTTGGATTCACTTTTGCCATATCATGAACCTTCAGCTTTACCCGAGCCAATGGTAGTATCAGTGAAGTAAGTTCCTTGCCCTTGCTCACAAAAGTCCGAGTTGTATGTCGTCTCTGCTTCAATAATTTTGTACTAAAAGTAATGCTAAACATTTACGCATTGCTCGACGATTTCTCGGCTGGAATGAATGCATATGATGACTACAAAAAGACGAGCAATTTGCGCCTTTTGCAAAATGTTGCTGCTCGTGAACGCATTAATGATATTGATCCATTTTACCGGCGAGCTCACTTCAATCGAACCGTAGAAGTGGCTGCTGCAGGTGGGGACTTAGAGGCTGTAAAGTGGTTAATAGAGAGCAAGAAACCAACTCGACGAGACAAACGCTACTGCTGCTGCCAATGGATATCTTCACATTTTACAGCGGCTTTTTCACTCCTATCATGAAATTACCTGCTGAGGCGCTATAGAATTATGGGTAGCTCTGGAGTCAAGCATACACAAGTGATAGAGTGACTCTGCAAGAATGCAGTACCTCAAAGGAGAGTGTTAGGAAGGTGATGAAAGCTGCGGGAGTGGCAGGGAATGTAAAAAAAATCCGGTAGCTACTTAAAGTTTGTCAAGCCAATGTCAAAGATGCGCTTTTAATCAGTGGGATTTAAGGAGATGGATATCGATAATTGTGGCATTATTGAGCCTTGGAACAACTGGGACTTGCCGGCGGAGATTTGAACTTCTTACAGTACTTGCATTCACGATCGATTGGAAGGCCGGGATTTTACACGCTTCAAAAAGCGGCGAGTAATGGTCACGTCGCAATTGTCGAGTGACTTCATCGCGAACTTCGAGTGCCTTTGCCACCTACAATGTGGCGGCCTTTGACTATGGTCATTTTAATACAATTTGATGGATGCACGACAATCACTACAGATTCTGTCATGCAGATATCATGGACAGTGAAGCTAAGTTTGGTCAACTCGACGTGGTCAAGTGGTTTCCTAGGCATCGTAGTGAAGGCTGCGATGCTGGTGCGATGGATGGAGCTGCCAGTTAAGGCCACTTGACTATCATCAAGTGGCTCTACACGCATCGAAAAGAAGGATGCACGTACAATGCCATGAAACATGAAATGGGCTGCTGAGAATGGTCATCTTCACGTTGTTCAGTAGCTACAGAAAATCGAAGCGAAGGATGTACGTCAGCAGTGATGAATTTGGCGGCCAAGAATGGACATAATGACATGGTCAAGTGGCTTCATTTGAATCGGCGTGAAGGGTGCACAACAGAAGCGATGGAAAGTCAGCCAAACACGGACACTTTGAAACTGTCAAACGGTTGCAAGAGAATCGCGAGGAGGGAACCGGAAAGAGGGTTGTTCGATCATGGCGATGACGTTTGTGATCTTTAATAGGGTGCTGTTTCTTAACGCGCATCGCACCGAGTGCTTTGAGAGTAAACGCTGCTTCAACATAAAACTTTCGCTCGATGTCACGCAATGGATGATCACCAATTACTCTGATAATTTACGTAATTACGAATTTGAGGTAGCACGATGCGACTGGCGCTATTTAAATTGGTGTCGGAATATTAATTTGCAGATGATTGCTTAAACGACAAATTCACATGGTCGAAATGCTGCTCTAAAACGCTTTATCCGAAAGCTAATTTTTAACAAAGAAAATAAGGCCAATGCAACGAAATTTGTTTAACTTTTTTAAGTTTTGTACTGTCCGCCGCTGCCACGCATTGGCTAAAATTGTGGGCACCCCTCCACCAGTAAAATCGAAAGCCAAAAGCCAAGTACGACGCTCATTTCCTGGAACTCCCTCAAGCAATTATGCCCGTACGCTGCCCAACTTTGCTTAACATACGATTCAATTTCTTACCTTGGTGACTTGCATTGATGATTTTTGCTTCAGATCCGTCAGTTCCAAGTTGTTGGCCGCAAGGCCCCTACTGAAAAGGAGCCGAATCCGCCGGCCTACCGCATGAAGCTGTTTGCACCCAACCCAGTGCTGGCTCAGTCGCGCTTTTGGTACTTTTTGCACCAAGTAAAGAAGATGAAGAAGACAACGGGCGAGATCCTTGACATTAACGAGGTGCGTCGGCAACTACGCCAGCCAAACCCGTGAAAACCCCTCTCAGGAGTCATTTCAATACCTCTTGAGTGGAAAGGCTCGAGGGCCATGTCTCTAACCTCGTCCTAATGCAGCCAGAAATGGCTTGCTATCCTCCTGGCGACCTTGTAAAAAGTGCTTGCTTGCCACGAGAGTAGAGAGTCCGGTTGTCCCTCATCCCGCTCTCTTCTCCAGCTTGCAAACCACTTTGTCGCTTAGTGAGATCGCGGTGTGATCCGTTGTTTAGCTCTCTTGGAGTAGACCAAAATGGGGGGACATCATTGTAAGCTCGGATGCTGAACAACTCACTGCCAAGGACGAGGAAGCCATAGTCCCCTTGTATACAATTACTCTGACATGATTCATGTTACTATTTGTAGTTGACTGAGAGGAACCGTCGTGTCGTCAACAACTATGGAATATGGATTCGCTACAACTCACGCAGCGGCACTCACAACATGTACAAGGAGTACCGTGATCTGACTCTATGCAAGGCCGTCGAGCAGATGTACTCGGAGCTTGCCGGCCGTCACCGTGCTCGCCCGCGCTCGATCCAAATCATGCGCACTGCCATTGTGGCTGCGAAGGACACGCAAAAGCAGAATGTTCAGCAATTTCACGACTCCAAGATTTCGTTTCCGCTACCGCACTGCCTGCCTCGCGCCGCCGAGAAGCACCACAAGACTGTTTTTAAGGCCTCGCGCCCTTGCACTTTCCGTGGTTAAGTTTTTTAGCAGCCTTATGGCTTAGCGACTCGGTACCTTAGCTTGAATTCTATTGAGTCGTAGCTTGAAATTAATGCAAATTAATAAGGGAGATTTTAACTAATTTGTGAAAAATTTGAGTACAGTTTTAAACCGTTGGCGAATCAAAGAATTCGGTCTAGAACTCGCATATCGCTTCTTGAATGAAAATTAAAGCCGATGGACATTGCTGTTAATAATATCAAAACTCGAAATTGGTTCCGATAAAAATAACTTTCTACAGAACGATGGTTGTTAAATGCAGTACATTTGGTGGTGAAGCATTCGCACCAATAGGCTTAAAGCATGTTCATTCTGTCAAGGTTTGACTTGTGGTGTTGTAACATATTCTCTTCATTGCATTTTAATATGTCAGTGGCTCGAGCCATAATGTGCCCATGTTTTAAAAATAGCAAATCCAAATTTAAAAAAATGACGCGATTGTAGCCACAAGAAGAGCAGCTTGATTCATGTGGTCGAAACCACTGTAGATATTTAAGTTTTACGCATTAGATCACCCACTCGTATCGTCCTTCCCAATATTCTTCTCCTCATGATAGCACCTACTCTATCGTCTTTGCCACTTCTTCGGATGGTTGCTTAACTTCAGTCTCGACCACAATTTCCTTCTCAGCAATCGCGACAGTCTCGACCACAATCTCCTTCTCGGCAATCGCGACAGTCTCGTCCATTTTGACTGCACTTGCCTCCACTGTCATCACCTTTTCTTCTACAGATACTGACGAAAAGGACGACCTCTTAGAAGTACGGCAAGTCAAACCGTTCGACGATGAAGCACCCGCGCTGGACGACGTCGACGAGGCACGATGGCTGCTGCGATGTGGGCGTGAATGCTGAGGTTCCCTTTGCAATGTCTTTTTCGCCTTCACTTCCGAAGCCTTGATCAATTGAACAAACTCGTGAGCCTCCAAACCACGTCGAACTTCATCAGCACTTGCAAGCAACGCTTTCCGTTGCTGTTCAGTAAAGTGTCTTCGCAATTCGCGTTGGCGCTGTTCTGACTTAATGGCATTCGCCTCTTCAAGCCGTTTGCGACGCTCCTGCTGCTGTTGCGCACGCATAGCATAGCCCGGTGAGTTTTCGTAACTCAGATACCGAGGGACAGTCGAGCTAAGTTTCTTGCGTGAGATTGCTGATCGTAAAAATGGCTCCGGTAACCCATTAATAGACGCTCGGGGGGCAAGCGACGCTCGGCGGTCAACGTCGACTACATTACGCACGCCCGCCGAGCCAAAGCTCTTTCGACGTTCAGCAGCTATGAATTCCTCCTTTGTGATCTTCTTGTGGGGTACCATGCGGGTCGAAACCATTTGAATGCCTTCCATAACCTTGCTCTTAACGTTTGTATACCGATTTCTACGAATCGGAGCGGTGGGGGCCACTTCCTTGGTCATTCCAGCTGCTTTCTTTGGTTTAAATGTAGCAGTGGTGCCCATTACCGAAGAACCCTTAGGCAAGACTGGAACGGATGAAATCACGCTACTTGACCGTTTCGGTCTCACTGCCTCGCCTGACACTTTTTGAGACTGCGATGGTGCTGTGATGGACGATCTTCGCGGTCCTGTACGAGTGGTCAAGGCAGGCTTAGATTCAGTCTCACGAATTAATTTCTTATGCTGCAATGTTGAGCCTTGCTTCTTGCGTGCTGATTCTGTCGCCTTTTTGGTTACCAACGACGCGCTAGGTGTCGTTATAAGCTTCTTAGTAGCTTTCCGTAAAGTGGTCTCTTTTCCATTTCCTCGCTTCGACTCAAAAGACGCAACAGTTTGTTGCGACGAAGCAACGGATAGAGGTATCACGGCTCCACGCGCGGTAGAATGGGGCCTCGTTTCTACAACCACAGTGTCTTCCATCTTAATTGTGTGATCTGTTTCCATTACAAACGATCGCTCTGTTGTAAGCATCGGAATATCGGACTGATTTGTCCCATTCGAGAATATTGTCGATGCAGTTTTAAACAGCGTCAACTGACTAAGCCCACTGCCACAGTCTGATTCATTCATTTCTTCTTCAATTTGCGCAGTTTCTCGACTTTCTGTAGACATTTTCTCATCCACTTTATTCATCTCCGCATTGAGATTAACATTTTCTTGAGTAGCAAAGACCAAAGAAGCAACAGAAAGCTCTTCGTTCGAACTGCCGCCAAAATCTGAATTTACTACGTCACTATCAAGTTTCGTAGCAGACTCTTCAACCGTATCAGCGTCAGCCAAATCATTTACAATAGACGTCACGTTATGACCAGCAATAATTTGCGTACTATCGACCGCTTCGTCATAACGACTTTTCTCTCTAATGTCACAAAGCTGGTCCTCTATTGCTTTGCTTTCCAGTGTCTCTCCAAATCCAACAGAATTGATAATTTCCGATCTCATTTCAGTGTCCACGTGCCCGGTAGTAACATTTACTTCAATATTCTGGCTGTCGATAACAGTTTTTCCGAATACAGCAAGCGAGTTTTCTTCCACAGCAACAGCTACTTCTCCGCTATCATCTGCGCTACACTGCCCTTCGTCTTCAGATTTGGCCAATGTTTCGGTCAAATTGGAATCAACCTCATCAATAAGGTTTGACGCAACAGCATCAGCACTTGTCACCACCTTTTCAGAATCATTTTCAGTCGACACATTTAATGCACCTATGCTTAACAAGCTGTCTGTACTAGGACTTGGAGTAAGACGCTTCAGTCTTCCTTGCTTAGCAGCTTTGGCTGCTTCCTCCTGCTGCTTCGTAAGAGCCTCAAATTTGGCCTTTTCAGCGCCAACGTGCACGCTTCGCTCTGTTTCGTCAGAAAAAAATCCACGAACAGTGCGAAACTTCAAATTGTCGAGTGATTGGTCGTGTGTTCCTTCAAAGCGACTGGCAATACTTTTCACAGGAGTCAAAGCGTCGACACTATGTTTGCAAGAAGATTGAGACACGATAAAGCTATCATCAAAACTCGAAGATTTTTGACTCGAATAAGCAGCATCAGGCGTCTGTGAAACACGCGCGTTCGTTGCATTTGCTGTCGCAAATACAGTCTCAGAAACAGACGACTTTACCTCCCTTACATCATCGAATGACTTGGACGACGGTTTATACTTTGCTATTGCCTCTTCCTCAGCTCTAGCTTTCGTCAGTTGCTGCTGAGCATGAGCTTCATACTTTTCTTTTTCGGCAGCCACGCGAATGCTCCGTTCGGTCGGGAAGAATTCGTGAACGGTGCGAAATTTGAGATCATCTAGCGATTGTTGACGTTTGTTTTCAAAGCGACTCGCAAGGCTCTTCACTGGCGACAATCGTTCTGGCTCAGAAGGTGGTAAAGCATTAGCAGGAGCCTCAACTGCATCTTTTGAGACTTGACTTGTAAGCACTTCCTCATTGCCTTCACTTGATTCTAATGTAACAGCTTCACTTTCACCCTCAATCTGAAAATCCGCCTTAATCTTCTCGTCTTGTACTAATGTACTCGTCATGGTGTCCAAAGAAGGCTTCACAGACTCGTCCAAAGCAACATCCTCGATCGTAGTTATCAAGGAACTTACAGTAGACACCACCTTAGTTGTCTCGTCAGTGCCTTTCGAAATGGATATTAGCGGTTCTTCAGGTAATTTGTCATTGGCTACGGTACTCTCGACACTTTTCTCTTTAAACGCTTGCAGTACCTCGTCCTCATTTTCTTTGCTCGTATGCTCCTTGGCCTCTTCGAACTCAGTATGGACCGTTGCAATGACATTTGAATTTGATATGGATAAATCTTGGACTTTACCCGCAGCTGCAGTAGGTTGTTGCTCAATTTTTAACAAACTGCTTTGTTTGTTTTCATCACTACGATGTTTGTCGCTTCCAGAAACGTTCGCTTTAACCTCCAAAGACCGATCGTCCAGCTTCGCGACACCAGTCTGCACAGGTGACTCATTACGACTAGAAGGCGGTTTCTTGAGACCAACTTTAAACCTTGAGAACAAAGAGCCCATAGCCTTTGTGCCCGACGCCTTGAATACACCCAGCGAAGACGTTCTCTCCAGACTCGGAGCAGCCAATTCATCATCACTTTCTCCACTCGAGTCCGAATGATGCAAATGCTCCACCACCGTTTTGTCCTCAGCACAAGCCTTTTCCGCCACAGCGTTTTGCACGACACTTTCCTGATCCAAAGTACGTTCCGCCATCATGATAGCCGTTTTCATCGTCTCACTCACTGTAGACTCTCCACCTAAGGGGTACATCGGTACCACTAAAGTCTCCTCAACACAAGATCCTATCCCTTCCTCCTCTTCGTTACTGGTACTGTCTCGCTGCAGCTCTTCTTCTTCCGCCTGCTCAACGCTTTTCCGACGATTTTTTTTCTTTTTTTTCTTCTTCTTGTTCTTACCGGCGTCGTTCTTTAAAATCTCCGCGGCTTGGTCAAGCGGAGGTTCCGGTTCTACCTGGCTGTTGTCAGCCTTCACATTCACTGCAAGAGATGCTAAGGACTGGGCAACCTGTTGCTGCATTGCGAGCGTGTGTCACGCCAATTGACTTATGCTGTTTGCTCGAGATAGTGCGTTGTGGCGCCGTGATCCCTGTAAAAGCAGATCAGAAAGCATTATATGTCCGAATTTTAGACAATGTGCATTGAAAAATGTACTGAATTAGTGGTATAGAGAGGCTACGACTGAACAGTTCTGCACTGTCAAAAATGGTAGAAGCTTAAGTTAGATTTTCAAGAAACCTCGGTGATTGAAATAAAAGTATTTTGACGGATATTGAATCTTCAAAACAGTTGCTCTCGGATAAGACCATCTTAAGCAATCAAGCAGTTGTGTTTATTTCATGTAATTTTAATTATCGTGACCGAGGTTTTACGAGACATTCAATATGCTTAAAGCGTTCGACATCCGATTTCGTGACTTGGTATAATCAGCGGTTCATTCCAGATCAGCGGCAAATTGCTGTCCTAAGAATAATGGATGACACAACGCATCTGCATGTCCTCACCTGTATCCTATGTAGAAGCTCCTATACCGTACAAATAGTTCTCGTGTCAGATCTTTTGCGCTTGCTAACCGGATCCATTTTCTTACGTATAAGTTGCGGCCTTGGAGCTTGCCCTAACGCATGCAGGTTTAAGAAAAATTGCTTGGCTTTGCCTTTAACGAGACTGCGCATATTGAATTATGCCAATAATAAATTCAGTGTAGGCGGGCACGTCGTTATGCGGCCACGCTCTACTTAGACACACACCCTATGTAAAGGGCTAAAGTTGCACTAATGTTACACAAACCCCATTAAGTACATTTGGTGTACTTAAGGGGATGGTCAATTACTAAAAAATAGTATTTAGACCCAGCACTCGGGTGTGGTGCACATTTGTGACCAACCCTTGTGGATGTGATGCACATGGGTGCATTCAAATTAGGAGGGATGACGCCCAGCGTCATCCATGATGACGGCTAGCGTCATCAGTTACGCGAGGTATCTATAAAGATACGCTCGCAATACATATTAAATGATATCTATAGAGATATCATTTTAATTGGTAAAAATAGGTATTTGTATTTAATTCTATTAAATATAAATCAGTCTGAAAATTACTACCTACTTGGTAAGTGCGCACGAGGAGACGGATTACCGCTCCCGTGACGACACTTTACCAGAGTTCTTAGTGTGTTGGGTGAGGTCGCTTGCGCGCCCACCACAACTACCTCACTGCACGCAAGAGAAGCAGGTTTAACCGCTTCCTCGCTGTGCTAGGGTGTGTGCTTAAGTAGAGCGTGGCCGCATTACGACGTGCCCGCCTACACTTGGTAGCACTTGAAATCCTTCCCACGACCCGCATCTCTGCGTGTGTACGTGAGGATGAGCCTCAATATTGATTGGGCTCATTTTCCCCACCTCTCCGAACATCATCGGGAGGTGGCAGGGCTAATGGCGCAGGGACTTGGTGAACAAGCCCTGGCCAGGCTCCTGGGTAGTCCTCCTGAGCAACATGTTGCTCAGTTGGAGCAGTTTGAGGCATTCGTGCTCGGACAGCGGAGGGCCGCGTCCGAGGCACAGAGCCATGCTGCGGCGGAGTCCGTCACTCAGACTCAGGATGAGCTGAGGCATGAGCAGGCTCGGAGCGAGGCTCTCAACAGGACTGTTGAGATGCTCTCTGCCCGGCCGCATCAGCCGAGGCCCATTCGGATGGACCCGCCCAAGTTCGATGGAACTGCGGCGCACACGATTGTCCACTGGCTTTTAGCCGTGGAGCAATGCAGTGTCGCCCAGCTCATCGAGAACGACAGCCGGGTGGTGTCGTACGCCATGTCGCATCTGCGCGGTAAGGCCTCAGAGTGGGTTTACTCGGCGCTTATGGCGGACAGAAAAGCGTTCCCCTCATAAGCGATCTTTAAGGATAAGATTCGCGCCATGTACCAGCCGCCGAACAGCAAAGTGTTGCTTCAGACGCGCTTCTTTGGAGCGCAACAGGTGAAGCGTTCTATGCAAGATTATGCGCAAGAGACGCGCTAGCTGTCGTGTCCATTACCCGTCGGTCCGATTCTGGAGCAGATTAAGGTGATCACGTTTATAAACGGACTGCGGCATGGCCCATCGCGACAGGCCTTTTTCAGAAAGATGCCGTCGACGATGGAAGAGGCAATCCAAATTGCCTTAGTTGAGGAGCAATTTCCCAAACAGTGCCTCGGCGACAGCTCGTCGATGATGGAAGAGGCAATCCAAACTGCCTTAGTTAAGGAACAATTTCTATAACAGTGCCTCGGCGACAGCTTGGTATAAGCCGTCTGCCGAGAGGTCAGATGCCACTCCCATGGAGTTGGGTAATGCAGACGTTGTCTGCTATAAATCCGGCAAGAGCGGCCATATGATGGCTTGGTGCTATGCTAGGTTCCCTGCTGGGGCAGAGATACTCAGTATTAGGAGTCCCTTCCCAAAGGGCGCGATGGCAAGAACTGGCGTGCGAGGCGCATGAGTTCTGCATCACCACGGAGGGGTCGAGGAATGCAGGAGCGCAGTAGGGGCAGGATGCCTACTGGCGCGGACTTTGAATGTAGCGGAGCTACCTCGCTTCTAAAGTCAGAGGAAGATTTTAATACTTTGAGAGTCTCTTAGTTCTATCTCTTTAAGATCAATAGGGGAACTGAAATTTATTCAATTATTTAAAGCTGAAAACCTTACCCTGGCTAATTTAAAAAAGATTGCGGCCGCCAGATTTATATCTGGCGGCGAGCACATTTCTTACCCATAATGAATGGGGTTTGAAGTAATAAATTATTTAGAATAGGATAAAGGGTATTTTACCCATAAAGTAAATGTACCAAAACAACGGCTTTCCCACCGATGTCTGCCCCATTACACCCTCCCCCATCAGACTGTTGACACCGAGTGACAATATTCGCTTCATTTCCTCTTTGAGGTTGGAACCTAAAAGCTAACCGTTCGATTGTGTTTTTAATTCCTTTGTCCCATTACAATCAAGCGTGAGTCACAGACTCTTAGTACCTTCCTTGACGATGACGGAATGGTAGACTTTGAAAGTCACTCTCCATCAGAGGATTAGGAGAAAGAGCGCCATTCTCTCACGCCTTCTCCTCCGGCTGAACGTCAGCGAGCCCCGAACTCGTTCCCAGAACGTGGCGCCACTGATGCCTTAACTGCATTGAGCAGGACACGGGACCCTGAGTCCAACATCATAACGAATCCGCTCGATGAAGAGTAACAGCAGGCAATTCTCATAGGTGAAAAAGCTCCTCGTCGAGCTGCCGAAATAGCGAAAGCTAAAGCTCGTAGTGAATATAGATTCACTTCGCTTAAAAAGACGAGCTTCTTAAAGAGAGAGCGGGTCATAGCATGGCCATCTGGATCTCCGGAGACGTAGCGAGATCCCGAAAGAGATCGCTGCTTGTGACGCTCTTCATGAGCAGAACCTTACGCCAAAGCTTGTGACGCGAAGTCAGTATCTATCACGTTACGTGATCAAGCCCGTGGGGTTAAGGTGACCTCGATGAGGTTAAATTCTGAACGGTTTGTTTCTAAACGAAACAAGGAGTAAAAACAAAGTCTCATTTGAGAACTGGGTCCACCGGGCCCGCCGCCTTCGTAATATTTGGAACATCAGAAAGTCTGCGGATACGGCTGATGTTCGTTTGGAACGGAAACTTGGCTCCAATTTTGCCAAGCTTAAGGCCAAAGGCCAATTACGTTCGGCATTTATGCCACAAAACGAAGAAAGGCCTAACCGATATTTCAGTGCTTCGTTTGACCGTACAACCATGGATCGAAGCCGCCCTGAGGCTATAGATCCCCGTAATCCCACGTTTAGTGCTGGGAAACGTCGTTTGACGCGAGTTGACATTGAGATTGGCGCTCAAAAACGTCAACGGCGTACGAACAATCTTGCCGGAGAGGTACCTCAAAATCCCAAGAGCTTTCAGAAGAGGGTTACCCTAGCCACTTCACCAGATACTTCTTTTTGTTTGTCTTGGCTATCTGTCATCGTATCCCTTACATGTCTTAAGACGCTAAATCGCGTCACGAGAAACTTGCTTACTTGTTTTCGAATGGTAACAGGGCTGATATCAGCAAGCCTATCGGCTAAATCTCCCCCAGCAAGCCCTGAAACACACAGTGGTGTCGTTAATGGAACGCGTGGGTGGGTAAGACCGTTTACATAGATTGGATTATAACTTGTAAAGGCATGAACAGCGTTTTTAATGCAAACTCCACTACTGGGAGCATTGAGCTCCAGTGCTTTGGTGTCTGAGCATACACGCTGCGTAAAACGTCTTCAATGACGCGATTGACACGTTCAGTTTGACCATCGGTCTGCAGATGGTCCGCAGTGGACATATCCAATCTGGTGCCGAGCACTCGGAAAATTGAATTCCAGATTTACGCGTGAAACGGGAGTCCCGATCAGAGACAATTATCAATGGCAAACCAAGTTATCGAAACACACGATCGATAAACAGCGTAGCTGTACCTTCTCCATCAATAATATCTGGCACGGCCGCTAAGTGAGCCATTTTGCTCAATCAGTCAACAAAGACCATCATGCCAGAGTTACCGGCCGAATCTTTCGGAAGACCGAACACAACATCCATACTAATCGACTCTTAACACCTTATAGGTACGGGCAGCCTTGCCAGTGGAGCAGCAGCATGCGCTGAGGGTTAATCCGTTGGCAAGTTTCGCATGTGCGAACATATGTGCTGACCCATTTATAAAGTTTGAACCACTAATAAATCTGGCTTATACAGCCGTTGGTCTTTTCTCTACCGAGATGACCACCAAGGACAGTATCGTGTGCCTCATAAAAATTTTGGTACTTCAAATCCTCACCATGAGGAACAACGACACTCGAAAAGTCCGCGACGTCTGTGCAATAAAGCAATAGGTCGTTATCGATAGAAAAACGATGCAACCTTGCACGCAAACGAGCAATTTAATAACTTAATCAGAATTCTTTAAAGTTCGTAGCAGAGCTACACACTGTTCATCCTTGGCGTAAGCCGAACGAATCAATCTAGGAATATGCAACATGATAGTCGTTAAATGAGAAAGCCCATAAACCGGCCTTCATGATGACGCATCGGCCAAAGCATTCTGCTTGCCGGGCTTATACTCCACCTCGAAGTTGTATCCGGCGAAAAGGATAGCCATCGATCCATTCGCTGTGAGAGATGGGCGACTTAGTTGCCGTGCGTAATGACGCGTGATCTGTATATATCTCAAACGGCTTAGAGCCGAGCAGATGAACTCTGAATTTGACGAGAGCATACTTCATAGCTTATAACTCTTTGTCATGAACTAGGTAGTTCTTTTTCGCAGCTTTAAGCTGTCTAAACTCAAACACAATAACACGTTCATGCCCATCAACATCTGTTTGTAACAGAGCACTACCAATAGTAAAATCCAAAGCGTCCCAGACGACACTGACAGGCCTATTTGGATTAGCAGTGCCAATATCGGGGCATGGATAAGACTATCCTTAATTGCTTGAAAAGCATTATGTTCTGTGCTAGTCCAGCACCATTCTGTATTCTTTTAAGGAGATGAAATATTGGCCTAGACAGATCAGCGTAATTTTCGCGATACTTCTGTAAATAATCGGCGATACCTAAACACTTACGCAAATCCTTTTGGGTTTTAGGAACTGGCGAATCTACTTTGGCTTTTACCGTAGCGGGATCCGCCCTAAGACCTCACTTCCCAATGAAGCAGCCTATAAAAGGAATTTCTTCTGTGCCAAAAACGCATTGGCATACAATTTATTTGTGCACATACGCTCGAGCACTGCTCGCAAATGGTCTGAATAGATTCCATATCCGACCGACCCTGCTCCGCATGACTATGAACAAAATTGTCATCAAAATAAGTGTGTACAGAACCTCGATGAGGGCGGAACAGTTGCGTCACTAGACGATAATGTTGCCGGGGCATTGGAAAGCCTTTGTGGCAATCGCTGTAAGCGGGATATCGCTCGCTCGCATGAGCAGTTGATAGTAGCCATCGACTAAGTCAAGTGCACTGTACATTGTACATCCAACATATTGTTATGAAGAACACCCTTTCCAGGAATGGGGTTTTGTGCTTCAGCATTAAGCTTATTATAAGCGTGTACAATGCGCCACTTACCATTTGGCTATTTGACACAAAATGTCGATGTCGAATGAGGAGATTTGGTCTCTCGTACCATTCCAGCCTCGTGCTTAGCTTGAAAGAAATAGTCAATGACGTCACACTGCTCCCTTGGTAAGGCCGCTGGCGTGAGATATTTGGTTCCCGGCAACAAGTCAGTTTCATGACTGACACCTCTATCCGGAGGTAAAACAGATGGTTGATTGGTACATACCACATCTTAAAATTCCTTAATTAAGAATTAAAATGGATCGGTAGGATCTTCAAGGAACGATGACCCACTCCGCGCACCTAGTGCAGCTTTTGTGTCATCCAGGACGGCTTCGTCCAGAATGACGATGAGTTTAACTCAGTTATAGGTCGAACGACCGCCATCACAGATAAATTGCCAGCATTTAAGGCTCGCCCGCATCGATAGACATTTTGTCGAGCTCTTAAAGAGCATGTAACGAAGGAATTGCCGCAAGGCTAACTTTTCGCTCAATGTTACCGGTTACACCATATTCAAGCGTTTGAAATTGCTCACTCGTATTACTTTGTGAGGAGTTAAATGCTTCGCGTCTCCCCTGTCTTGGGATAGAGACAATACGTCCCTCAGAGGCCGGGACAATCACGTCTCCGAATTTTCTATCCTGTAGTGGTACTATTCCAGACATGGTGTCAAATGCGACATCCGACAAGTAGTTTGGTACCTCATCTTCCTTATCCGGCGAACGTTACGTGTCGCTTCACGTGCATAAGAGGGATTTGACCCAAATTGCCCTGGCGAACCGCCAATAGTGTCACTATCGAAACTCAGTATGGTGCCACCTCGGCCGACCACACTCAGTGGACTAAGATGTGCCACTCCACGTATGTCATGAATATTCCATTCTTGATGATTCGGCCTTAAGCCAACAATGCTTTCAGCATTCAGTAAATCGTTATTACAACGAGTGCCACTCGACGGAGTACGTGCCGTTCCACTTTTTTCTGCTGAGTCGGACTCAAAATTAATGTTTTTTACATGGGAGTTTATTTACTCAGACATGCCAATATTTAAAACACTGACAGACTCATTCAATGATCCGCGCCAATAGCGCTTTTGTTGCCTTGCAAAGGTGGGTTCATGACTCTCCAAAACTTTGCTAGGAACATTGCGCTTGACGCCTAAGGTCTTAGGCCTCCAATAATCGGGGTCCATGGCTCATGATATTCTTGCCAGGCCATACCAAGAATGATATCATATCTCGAATCCAAGTTAAGGACGAGACAGCGCTCGATACTGTCAAAGACCAGAAGCTTTATACCTAAGCTCAATGGAACTTTGGGAACAGTGAAACGAGTCCCAGTCGCTAAGCGAACAGTGATAGTATCACCTTCAAGCGCTTTAAGCGCCTCAACGTATTGTCGACTTCCTTCAGGGAAACGGGTCAAGCGTAATTGCAAGACGCTGAGTCAATTACATTTGCTTGAGCGACTAGGAAGCCAGGCTTGTACTCTTGCTCCGTGCTATTAAGCACTAAGCTAATTGGGGCTAGGTTCTGTTTACTCTCACCTCCTAGAGGTTCAACAGAGCCTAGGTCTTCTCCAGTAGGACGCCCCGCACCTATTGGGTATCGACGTTTTCCCGCACCGTACCAGATCTCTGTTATAGGTCGGAGTTGGAGCTCTTTCGAGCTTTACGCGAATTTCGTAGGGGGCAGGCCGGACGTGATGTCTCGTGCTTCCGCACATACAAATCTACGGATGGTCTTATGCTGTTCAACAGCTTGAAGAGCCTCTTCTCCTTCCTCAACGAGGCTTAGATCCATGGGTTTCGGTCTATTAGACGGAACCCATGCGCTCGAAGACCTTGTTCGGTAAATAGGATGACCAACACGAGCAGACGTAAAGTCGAACTCAGCGCTTAGCGCTATGGCAACTGCCTCTTCGGAAGTAGCAGGATGAGATCAGAATAATTTCGTTCGGCCAACGAACTCATTGAGTTCCCTCATAAAGATTTTTACCACAATTGTTTCTTGCACCGGTTCTTGATGCATAGACGCAATGAGAGTTTTCAACTCCTGGACAAAGTCCATTTGGGTTCGTTTACCCTACCGAGTCGCTAGGAGCCGTGCTCACATGCGGAAAGCCTGATCAGGCGGAGCAAACATGCTAGTCATCTGTTGTTTCAGCGAATCCCATGAGGGAAAAGCGTCGTTTATGGACGTGCTGCACGATAGTGCCCACTCCATAGCTCTACCTCCAAGTTTGGAAATGGCCATAGCCACCCTTTACCGTCTGTCCAAAAGCAGACAGCATGGTTAGGATGGGATCATTCCCTGCGGTCGAACGAATGAGTTCAACCGCACTCCTTTCTATATCACTTAGAAAGGAGTAGCTTTCAGGGGAAACGTGATGCGTATTCCCACTACCATCTAACATGTCCATGTTAAATGTGGGAAATGTGGTCCTTGGACGGACTACAAAGTGCTACCAGGTGTAACGGGGCACTACGACTTGTACTGTTTCAGTACAAGTCCACTTCACACTGCTTCAGTTGTGAGTGGTGCCTTTCGATAGGTGACGTACACTGTACGTGCAGAGGAAGACTTCCCTTAAGACAAGTTAACTTAAGAGTGTAAAATGAAAACTGTATTAATATAGTTAAGTGTCTCCTAATTTATCTTTGTAAATGCTGACTTAATTATAACCTAATACTAAACATGTAAATGAATTCTTATCTCTATTTTACCTTGTAACTCTCTTTGATTACTTCTGCAGCTTATTAGTCTGCGGAATAAATAGACATAATGGCCTATACCTATGCATGGATAATAATTCAAGACATTACTATATAAATTAATATCCGCCAAATATCGGCATCCATAAGAGAATAGATTAAGGAACACATTAAAGTGCCAATTTATGAATAGACTACGGCATGGCCCATCGCGACAGGCCCTTTCAGAAAAGTGCCGTCAAAGATGGAAGAGGCAATCCAAATTGCCTCAGTTGAGAAGCAATCCTACAACAGTGCCTCGGCGACAGCTTGGTATAAGCCGTCGGCCGAGAGGACAGATGCCACTCCTATGGAGTTGGGCAATGCAGACGTGGTCTGTTTTAAATGCGGCAAGCGCGGCCATATGATGGCTCGCTGCTATGCCAGGGTCCCTGCTGGGGCAAAAATGCCCAGCAAGAGGACTCTCTTCCCAAAGGGCGATGGCAAGAACCAGCGTGCGAGACGCATGAGTTCTGCATCGACCACTGAGGGGTCGGGAAATGCAGAAGGGCAGTAGGGGCGGGATGCCCTACTGACGTGGACTCTGAAGCTACCTTTAAGTTCAGAGTTGTCGAACAAATGGGTAGCATAGTCCCTGAGGTCTCGAAATTTCGGACCTCAACCCTGCTGGTCTATAGCGCTCATGTAAGAGGCTATGACCAGGTGATGACCCTCCTAGTGGATTCGACCACATTTGTTACCCATACTACTTGGGATTGAAGTAACTAACAATTTTAAAATTAGATAAAAGGGTATTTTACTCATAAAGTAAATGTACCACAACAAACACTTCGTGTACGAAACGGGTTTGTGTTACATAAGACAACATTAGCCCGTTACACAGTAGGTTGTGCTAATGTTACACAGTTCCCGTTAAGTGCACTTTGTGTACATAAGAGGGTGGTCAACTACTTAAATAAAGTAATTAGTCCCACCACTTGGGTGTGGTTCACACAGTGACCCACCCTTGTGTATTTGATGCACATAGGTGCGTTCCCATTAGCATGACGCCTAGCGTCATCCGTTACGCGAGTTATCTAGAACGATACGCTCGCAATACATATGAGTGCTATCTACAGAGATGACATTTCATGATTGGTAAAAAAGGTATTACTATCTAATACGATTAATTATAAATCAGTCTGAAAACTACTTCCTATTTGGTTAGTGCGCACGAGGAGTCAGATCACCGCTCCCGTGAAGACACGTATACCAGAGTACTTAGTGCGCTGGGTGAGGTCGTTAAGGCGCCCACCACAACTATCTCACTGCACGCACAAGAAGACGGGCAAACGGCTACCTCGCTGCGCTAGGGTGTGTGCCTTAATAGATCGTGGCCGCATTAAGACGTGACCGCCTTTACAGCATGTCACTGCACGCGTCTATTAGCATTGGTTCGGTTAGAGGTGGACTCTGCAAGGTATCTGATCGGTCGAAGGAACATAGACATATACGCTAAGGTATTTTCACCTGTTTCATCGAACTGAAACCTTAAAGCTATCAGAATGACAGATCCGTAGTTATGGGTGCAGCTTGTTTGACTTTCTGTGCTTCATGGCGCGACGTGCTTTATGTCACGAGTGCTGTCGGTAGTATTATTAAGCTTAATTTTTATTGATTATGCACCACAAAGGTCAATATGGTGGCAACGCTCAAGCAAAGCTTGGCGTGGAAGCGTTAAGCGTGTCAGGTGAGCTTCATGACCTTAAAGGACAAAATCTTTGTATCATTCCACTTTAATCAAGGAACAAATTTTAGATCAGGTCAACACTAAGTCCTGCAGGTGCCCACAGAAGACCGCGCATGTGCAAGAAGCGGAACTCACGTACGATCTGAATTTCCTCGTGTCCACTCTGACGTTGCAGACTACATTCTTGAATTTCGTGTCAAGAAGTCATACGGCATGAATTCCAAGCCGAAGCATCCGTTGCTGATCTTCTAATTCGTCGTGCAACTAGACGATCACGTGGTGACATGTTGAATTTGTCTGCTTCAATTGAGGCGAAGACCACCGCTCTGCTCAACTCTGATGAGTTGCGTCGAGATCCCGAGGCCGTCGTAACAAGAGCTGTTGACTCAAGTGTGATCTCTACTGCCGAAGACAAGTTGGCTGACGATACCGCTTGGTTTAAACGTCTAGATTCTGTGGCTGTAAAAGGGTTCATGGGTGTGAAATGTCTTGAAACTGTGGCTCTACATCTCGAAGAAAGGAACCCTTATACCAGCTAATGAAGGAGAATCCGCCTGCAAAGTTAGATTTCTTCAAATCATTCGTGAGCTGGTTTAATGAATATCAGTTGTCATCAGGCAAAACTGAAAAGCAACTACGCTCCGCTATCGCAGCTATTTGATCATTAATTTTGGTGTGACCATATATTTCCCTATTTGGAGGATCTACGCAAAGAATTCAGTGAAGCGTTCCTGCCAAATATTGCCGGGCTTTAATGAATAACAAAGTCGTGGTCGACTCGTCGTCAATTTTGTCAACCTGAAATCAATTGGGGGGATAACGTTAACACAGTCGTTAATACGTTCCAGGATTTCATCTTCATTGCCAGTCTAGAAAGCGACGCCATCTTGAAGAAATTCGAAGAACTTGGACTCGGAAGCTAGATAAAAAAATAATCACTGCATTGGAAAAGGCAAGCCTAAGACAGGAGGAGAAGCTGGTGCGCTCAAAGTAATGCTTGGTTACTTCGAATTGCTACTGAATTATAAACACGACTCTTATTGCGTGCTAAAACATACGTGCCGAAATAAACAGATATCGATTTGGCTATAGTTAGTTACCGATTGATCGAAAAATATTGTCATCTTCACGGTGATGAAATGACAAGAGCCACATGGTTGGCGAATGCTTTACCCGAGTCGAAAGCTGAGGACGCTCTGTCCGCGTTTAATGACATAAACGCTACTTTTTCGTCGAATGACTTAAAGCTGTTCAACGTCATGTTTTTAGCCAAGAATACGAAGAACGTAGGCTAATTGTAACGGGGCACCTTTCACTGGTACTGTTTAGTACTAGTTAATCTTACACTTATCACAGTCTAAGTTAGGTGCCTCGAAACTTCACGTACACAAGAGCACCGAGGAAGATTTCTAGGTAGCTTAGCGTCTTTAGCTACTAAAAGGTAATTCAATGGATTAAGAATTAGGAAAAGTAAAACTGTATTTTTATAATTAATTTCCTACGTAACTCTCCGACCTTCTGTGTGCTTAAATCAGCAGAAGATGGCGGATTGTGCATGCGTTCAATAGACTGAACGCTGCAACGGAACCGGCTCAAACGCCGATACCACGAAAAGACGTGGTCATTGATGGCATGTCAAAAAGTACTATCTTTTCGTCATTGGATCTGATGGTGGATTCTATTAGATCCTTGTGCGTGATAAAAGATACTTCATTCACAGCAGTAAGCACTCCAGCGGTATGTTACGGGAGTGGCTAGTCATTCCACATGGACTTAGTAATGCCTCTGCGACATTTAACAGATGTGTAAGAAATCTGTTGAGATCGATGGAGATTTTGATGACGCCTTCGTCCATAGCAGAGGCATGAACGGAAAGTCGGATGTGTAAGTATATCGTACCCACTTCCGAAAGATTATTACACTTATGCGCAAGCACAAGTTTGTATGCAAATCTCAAGAAGTGTACATTCGCTGCAAGTGAAATACCACTTCTCGCGTACATCATGGCTCAACACGGTTTACGCCCGGATCCAGAAAAAATCAAGGTAATCACCGATCGGCCTGTGCCAGTCGATGTAAAGGGACTTATTATTTCCTCGGTTTAGCGGCGTACTTGCACAAGTACTCACGCAATTATGCCGAAACGACAGTACATCTTTGTCTTTGTTGAAAGAAAATGCAAAGTGGTCATGGAACGCTGACTGGCAGCATTCCTTCGAGGGTATTAAGTAAGGCTTGATACAATCGCCAATCCTGGCGATTGCTGACCAAGACATACAGTTTTATGTTTTCTGTGGCACCAGCGATTTTGCAATCGGCTGTGCGTTAATGCAATATGACACAGACGGCGCAGAGCGCGTCGTCTGTTATTAAATCGCTTCAGCTTCCACCGGCTGAGCGCAACTATCCAGTGCATGCCATGGAACTCCATGTCATGAAATATGCACTGGCTAAGTTTAGGGTCTATCACTTGGGAGATAGACCGTTAATTGTATATACTGACCATGCGTCTTTACGCACGGCCGTAAACAGTCCACACCCTTGCAAAGAATGGCGAGATGGTTGACTTTCTTCTCGAAGTATAATGTATCCGTGGAGTATAAACCAGGACGACTTAACATCGTCGCTGATACCCTTTCGCGCCGTCCCGTTCTTGAGCCGGGCGTCTTCGCAGACGGGCCCCTTTTAGGTGGCATCTTGGGCGCCGTGTATGGAAACACGTGCGCTAGAGTGATCGAGTGAACTAGCGACGCGTAAAGCTGCTCGCAGTTCCTGTCTCATCTTTGACGAATTTAAACATGTAAATTCGTTCTTAAAGAGGGGGATGGTGTAACGGGCTAAAGTTGCCCTAATGTTACACAATCCCCGTTAAGTACACTAGGTGTACTTAAGGGGATGGTCAATTACTAAATAAAAGTAATTAGACCCAACACTCGGGTGTGGTGCACATTTGTGACCAACCCTTGTGGATGAGATGCACATGGGTGCATTCACATTAGGAGGGCTGCGCAAATTAACAGTGAGCATAAGGCCACTGTTGCAACAATACGTGTTCCGACGTCAACATTACTCGATGACGTTAGAAGAGCTTATCATGGAAATAAGGCTCTTAAAGGGTTAGTGGATTACCTTAAAAATCCATCTCAGCAATCCTTAAAAGGATTGTCGAAATTTATCGATCCTTAACAGATCGATATACAATACGCAATGGTTATTGTATCATACAGCCATTGCTGGCGACACGCCTCGTGTCGTCATCCCTAACCATAATAATTTGCGATTACGCTTCATGTATGAGTATCACGATGCACCGCAAAGTGGTCATCGTGGACGTGAAAAGACTTATCTCACGATTAGTCGCGACTTCTACTGGCACGCCAGTATGAGTTCGTCCGCAAGTACATACGTGCTTGCGAAGTTTGTCAACGGGTAAAGCCCAGCGCTTCATCCCTTGCTTCGTTACAACCTCTGCCTGTTCCGGCAGAGTGTTGCCAGTCCGTATCTATGGACTTCGTCTTCGGATTTCTCGAATACTATTACCAGAATGACGGTACTATTGTTCTTGTAGACCGTTTTAGCAAGATGGTACATCTTGCTGCATTAACGGAGCCAAATAATGTGCTTGTGTCTTTATTGACACGATAATTCGGCTCCATGTGTTCCCCCGCGAGTCGGTTTCAGATCAAGGCCCTAGATTCACGGCGGAATTTTGGCAAACTGTGTTCAAATAACTTGGTACACAGTTAAAAATGTCACTTCTGATCAACTTCTGATCATCCTGAAACAGATGGTCAGACGGAGCGTGCAAAGCGTATTCTCGAAGAGATACTTCGCGGATACGTCCACTCTTTTAAGACTTGAAACGAGTTGTTGCCAATGGTAGAATTGCCATCAATAATTCAGTGCATGTTCTACAAAGCATACACCTTTTATCGTGAATGGCTAACGCCACCGACATATACCTACCCGGTTTGTGAGTAACTCCTATTTATGGGGGGAGGGACTAGCAATGTTGAGTTAACTAACACAGAAGTAGACAACGATGCTGAAAGACTCAGCATCAAAAACATTTACATTGATGAGAATGATAATACTCTCAATAATGAAGAGATAAAAATCTCCGCAGTGCGAGCCGGTTGCACTGGAAACAAAAATAAAACTGAGTCAGCAGGTGATTTCCTGCTGGCTAGAGAAGCAGTGGTCCGTATTGTACAGGATTCCATCGCTAATTCGGACCGACAGAAACGGAACTGTGACAAAAACGGAGATGCAAACATACTTTCATTTAAAATTTCTGACCTAGTCCTACTGTCTACGATAAATTAATCAAAGCACGTAGTGGCAAATGCAGGCAGTTATAAATGACTGCCCAAGTATATCGGCCCATTTCGTGTATTACATCACCAGAGCAATGCATTCACGATCGATCTGCCTCGTAGCATGCGTGCGCATCCTACATTTTATGTTGGGCGTCTCCGCCCGTATCATCAATACGAGGCATCTTCCGATTTCGGATTACACCGGAGCGGTCAAAGGCATTCCGAAAGCCTGATGGTTCCGAGCCAAAGCGTTATCATCTCGGGGCAGAGTCTGATTCTCTTGAACCAGACGATCCCCTCTTTCCTCAAACATCTACTTACGAGCTGTCAACAGATCGTTTTGAAGGGACTGATGTGTCCTTTCGTTCGCCACTTGATCAGTCGCAACCTGCGCACAATTTCACAACTGGTCACGAGAAATATTGTAAATCGTCACCACTAACTCGCGGTTACGGGATGGTGTGATCCAAATCACGATGTAGAATCGGGCTCGTGAAACGAGGTGAACCTGCTCTTTTCTCCCCCTCCACATCCATTGAAGGATTCAGGTGGTGAAAACGTTTTCTTGTTGAAAGCTTTTTGAACCACTGCGAGGCAAAGGGGGTTCGAACGAGTTATATCGTTCGTTGGTGAGGGTATCCAGCCTGGCATGATAGTTGGGAACCTCGCTCCCAACTGATGTTGGGCGTTTTTAGTCTCGTCTTGTAGTACAACAAGACCCATCCTTCTCGGCAGAAGGTCCATCAGAGAACGAGCACTTTTTGCCCTCGTAAAAGGATGCGAGGTTCTCAGTCCCTTGACGCATCTCGTAAGAGATGAGAGTCCTTCAATGGGAATCTTTAAGGAAATTTGCTTCCTTAGGAGCATGACCTGCACCCTTAAAACAGCATGGGCATGAGTTTTCCACGAGAGGCAAGGAATCCCTGCCTTTCAAGACAGACGGTGCCACTTATAGCGTGCCCCCACTACGGCTTGTTTCTCGAACCGTTCGCGGAAAGCTGTCAAGCCAGACCTCACTGCCTATGTTTTGTACATTCTGTACAAAATTTGTTCAAGCTTGGAACAAGGATTTGACATCCTTTGCCCTTTTAGAAGTGTACAACCGATGCCGGAAAAAGACATCGACGAAGAATTCCGTCTTATACTCTCCAGCCTGGATGAGTCGAATGACGGAATATGATACCGATCGTTGGTCATATGAGACGAACGAATGAGGTTCCTCTTAGAGGGTAAGCAAGGCATCTTCTCTGGAGCGAACCGCAATGTATTGCGGTCCCTCTCCTGTTGTCTCATGTTAAGTTTGCCCTGGGAGCGATCCCTAGATTCACTCCCTTTCTGGTGATGCAAACTAGCACCATTAGCAGCACTCTTACCATAGCGACCACGTAGTTCCTGGTGATGCATGCTAACACTCACCAGAGTGGTCATAGCCCTCGGTGTCATGTGATGATGACTCTCCACCAAAGAAGTCCGACGAGTTAAACAACCTCGTCATCACCTCTTTGAAAGTCACATTCGAACTCAAAGGTTTAACGGACTCGGCCCCGGGTGATCCAGCGGCCTCCTCAGTCGCCACTGAGTCGGGCAATGCAGGTAACTTGTCCACTCACCTACAGTCGGTGTAGCAGATGACTTGTCATCGTCACCTCCAATGGGAGTAGGTGACGTATTCCCCGCAGTAGACGTATTAGCGTCCATTGATAAATTTCATTACCAACAGCTGCACTGTACCGTGCAGCTGTCAGCTTTGCGGCCTCACGGGCCACGCGCACAGACTTATTAGTCGCCATGTTGATTTCGGTCAAAATCAATTTATGAAAATAAAATCGGAATTATTGTTAAAATCAACATACAAAAATTAAAGGGAAAGACATAATAGTATATCGTTTCACCCTACATCAGTCACTATGGTGACTGTTGGTTAAGTGGTGGTGAGTGTAACGGGGTCCCGTTACACAAGTATTATATCCTATAGGAGGAATAGGAAATAATATTTCCTATGAGAGGAAATAAATGAAGAAGTTTAAAATTATTATCTTTATTAATTTTGACTTCAATAGTTCCATTAATACCAAATTTGGTAATATTGATGCAATTAGACATTAGTTCTATTGATTGGTTGATTTAAGTTTAAATCAACCCCGCCAATCGGTTTAAGACACGATTGTGCGGTGCGCAAGAAGGTGCCATACCTTGTTACTTATTAATATAATAGGTTCAGTAGTAAGTAGAAGATCGTTTCGTAGGAATGTGAATAGATTAATACAGTCTTACCTTTTCTCTATTCTAAGGCCTTAGTCTAGACCTTTACTCTGAAGACCCTTAGCTTCTTAAGAAATCGTCCTCGGTACCTTTGTGTACGTGAAGCTTCGAGGCACCTATCCTACACTGTAATCAGTGTATGATTAACTAGTACTGGTCAGCACTAGTGAAATGTGCCTTGTTACACAAAAAAACCTTGGGAAAACGAGCGCTTCGTGAGCTCGTAAAAGAATTGTAAGCTATCAATCCCTTCGCGCTTCTCAGAAGAGATGCACGTCCTCCAGTGAGAGTCTCTAAGGGAGTACGCAATTCTAGGGGCATGGGCTTCACCCTAAAGCAGCAGGAGACGCGGGAAGTGCGACGTCTTTAGACGTGCTACATGTGAGTGCTTACTTACTCGCTTTCCTACCGAGCTTAAATATAGCCATGACGGAGGCTATGGACGTTTTCGTTTATTTAATCCAGAAAAGGAGATTTCCTTCCTCTTTGCCCTCATATGTGTTAACACTGACAGCAAGAGGGCGAGCCTTAGGCTCCGGATCAGGTACAGGATTGTACCGAGTTCCGCTAAGTGATCCTTTGCTGCCCGATAAGAGAGGATTCATATTAAGTCTTTAGGCCTTGCATCAAGAACATCTGGGCCTGGGAAAGGTTGTGATCTATGTGATCGAGCCCATACAAAGTTCTGAGCTTCTTATATGCTACTCGTTTCGCTTTGAAAGTTTGGGGAAGATATCCATGCCAGAAGAGGCTAAATTTAATTAATTATCAAGTGTAAATTGCCTGCGAGTGCTTCCAGGTGTAGCGAAGCTACTTCGCTCCTCTATACTTAAAGAGTCGCTTAGTTCTATAGTCTTAAGAAGTTTAACAACTTCGTAAGTCGTACAAGCTCGTATAACTTAATGAATCCTAGTTCAAGGGACCAATGGTTCGTAGACCTGAGCGATATCTATGCTTGCGAGTGTGTACATGCGGCTTTGTACTATCACAGATCATTGGCAAGCCTTAGTAACGCATTTGACGGTTTTAGATCAAACGGGGAACTGAACTATATTTAATATTACGACCTTACTCTAATTTCATTTAAATATAATTTTGGCCTCCAGATCTTTATCTGAGCAATTTTGTCATAAAACGGTGGGTTAAGACGAGAGAGATCAGATATTAATCTCCAAGATGTTCCA
Source organism: Bremia lactucae (assembly GCF_004359215.1). Taxonomy (NCBI): domain Eukaryota; phylum Oomycota; class Peronosporomycetes; order Peronosporales; family Peronosporaceae; genus Bremia; species Bremia lactucae. The sequence goes on along the minus strand of NW_027152052.1, from coordinate 65,892 downwards.
TTCCTCGGACTATATTGATGAGGAGTCATCTTGTAATGACTCCGATCTAAAGAGCCCCCGTACCGGGAATGCTAAAATGTACCACCAGGAACGAAGGATTGTAAAGATCACTTCAACAGAATGTTAGTCTGCAACTTAGCATTAACCAAAGGAACGGAGACCGCAATTCGTTGCGGTTCGCTCCCGAAAAGAGTCTTGGTTGCCTGCAAAGGGCAACTTGGTTCGTTGGTCTGCTATGACCAACGAACGGTATATGACCAACGAGCGGTATAAGATCCCGTCGTCACTCATCCAGACTTCACAGTTTGGTGACAACAAAAACGAATTCTTCATCGATGCGTTTTTGGCATCGATGTTACACTTGGACGCGTGCTAAGGATGCAACTCCTTTTAGTTTTACGCTTCGGGAGCATTCATACAGAATGTGCAAATCGTAGGCTGCGAGACCTAGTTTGACAAACTGGTTATGGCATGTGACAGGATTGAAAACAGGTACTTAGTTGGTGCACCCTATAAGTTGCACCGCTCGTCCAAGTAGGCAGGTTTACCTTGCCTCTCGTGGGGTGTGATTTGCCAAAACATCATCTGACTAGCATGTTTGTCCCATCTAATCAGATTTCTCGCACACGATCACGATATTTAGCGGCTCGTCAGGGTAGACCGATCCTAGGAGACTACGCCCAGGAGTTAAGAGCTCTTTTTGCCGCTATACATCAAGGCCGAGGGCAAGAAGTGGTTAAATTATTCGTTCATAATGGAAGACCTTAATGCGGGGGTTGCCCAAACGGAATTGTACCAATCTCATCCCGTTACTTTAGAAGCGGCAATTGCCATGGGGTTACGCGCTGAGTTCGACTTTAAGTCCTCTCGCGTTGGTACGCAGAAATATTGGAAAGCCCGTCGAGCGCATCAGATTTGTCTATTAGTAAGGAGAAGAAAAGCTGTGGAATAGCATTCAAACATCGTAGATGTTATATGCGAGAAAGCACTAAGCACTTGCGCCCGGCTTGTCCGTTGCGCAATTCGCGCAAAGCTCGAAGCATCAATCCCACCTTATACCAGAAAGCTGTACGGTGCGGGAAACGCCGAGTGGGGCCGGGCGGTCTACTGGGGAAGAACTAGGGTCGGTAAACCATTAGGAGGAGAGGATAAACAGGGCTTAGTTACAAAGACCTCTGTGCTTAATGGTATGGGACGTGAATGCAAGCCCGGCTTGTTTGTCACTAAGTCAACTTTAAGGCTTTGACAAGACATGGTGAATTTTCGGGTATCCTCTCCACTGGACGAGGATTTGATGCTTCTTCCTCACGGAGCGGTGGGCAAGCAAACTTTTAGCAAGGAAGCGTTGATTCCCATCCGCATCCAATCAGTGCAGGCGGCGCTCGATAGGAGTGGCGATTTTGCCCACATAATCGCTGCTGCCTTTCCCGCGATCGTTCAGTTGCAGGCATTAAGCGCTGCTGAACGACGCATTGGGGATTTCGAGGGTCAAGTCTTGCTACTGACCTCGGCTTCATGATGCTCGCGCGAAAAATCGTCAGGGTTACGAACGCTTGAAACTTCGGCTGGACATCTTTAAGAAGTTAATGCTGAGGAACCGTATTACGCGCGTGGTATCTCTCGCTCTCCGAGTCCGTTACGTTCTCATGGGAAGAGAAGGTCGGAGGCAAGTCTTTCGCCTTCCTCATTTCCCCCATCTGTTTAATACTGAACCCATGGTCGGTGTCACCAACAGTCTCCTTAGACTGATGGGAATATGTGACCTCATCTGGGTCCACATACCGTTTGAGACGACCCACGTAAAAGACGGGGTGCATCTTCATATATGGCGGGAGGGTGAGCCTATAATTTAGGTCTTTGACCTTCTCGACCACAGTAAATGGCCCAATGTAACGTAGCAATAATTTTAAGTACCCCCAGGTAGTACAAAAATTGCGATTTTAGGTAGAGTAACAGTACTTAACAGTACTTTATGTCGAACACTTAAGCATTCATTATTTTTGCGACCATTTCAGTCAGCATTCTTTTGTTTATCTTGTGCGCTTGCCGTTGCGCCACGGTCACGGACTTTTCGTGGGATGGCTAATCGCTCATCCACAAAGTGTTAAGCCTCGCTCAGGCTTTTAGCATTCAACTCGCCTATGACATCGCCGGAATCGTTCGTAGGACGTAGTTGTAAGCAACGAAACATCGCTATTGTGTGAGAGCACATGCATTCCTTGCCGTGACTACATACTGACCACTGCCAACCCGGCAGGGTCACTAAGGCAAGTTTCGTCGTTGAGATGATACCCTCGCGGGTCATCGTCATATTGACGAAGCTATGTCCCTCTTTCGCACCGAGCGTAGTGAGGGGCCCTCCCCCACTAAAACTCGGGCGCGCACAAACGAGACTGGCATCCGAGGATGGAGCAGTCCGTTTATAGAAAACGATGTCTCACCGTACTGGCGTGGACACTGTTATTTTTAGCGAGCTCCACAAAGTACAATTGCTTGCTCTAATCTTTGGGAGTTGCTATAGTGCGTAAGACATCCGCCACGATCCGATTGGCACGTTCTGTTTGGCCATCGGTCTGGGGATGATCTGCGGTCGACATGTGGAGCTTGCTACCTAGCAGCTCGAACACATGACGCCAAAACCCAGACGTAAAACGTGGACCCCGGTCCGATACTATGGACTCGGGCATCCCGTGTAGTCGGTAAACATGATCCAGGAACAAGAGAGCTGCCTCCTTGCCTGTGATCGATGTCTTACATGGTGCTAAATGCACCATCTTGCTCAGTCTGTCTACAAAGACGACTAGCCCTGTCCGACCCTTATGATCAGGCGGCATGCTAAACATGAAGTCCAGACTTACCGACATCCAACAATTCGTTGGAATCGGTAGCGGCTTTAATGGCGCACTGCTGGACGGTGCAGGCTTTACGTGCTGACACTGTTCGCAGAAGCTAATATAGTTGGCCACCTGTGGCCACCAAAATTCCTCTGACACGTTTAGAAATGTCTTTACACGGCCCAGATGACCACTCGGTGGTGCATCATGGAGCTCATGGAGGATCATCAGCTTGAGATCTGTGTCGTAAGGCACATTTATTCTCAAGGTGACAGCTGATACCATAACAGGCGATCGCTGAGGCTAAAGCAATTTAGCTTAGCCTTCAGGTAAGACGGAAGGGGTACCTTTCGTCCACCGAAGTGAATAAACAGCAGGCGACAATGTTCGTCAGGACTATAGCTCTCTTGTATGTCAGAGGCTAACGAGCTCGTTACGTGGTAGGCCTTAATGGCTGCCAATATTGATGGCTCAGATTGTCCTTTAGCACTAGACACACTTTTCTGGTGTCTTACCTCGAAATCTGATCTGGGCGACAACGCGTCAGCCAAGACATTCGACTTACTGGGCTTGTATTCAACTTTAAAATTAAATTCAGAGAAGAATGTAAGCCATCTTGCCAGTTTTAGCGAGAGGTGCGGTGAGTTATTGCGGTCCGCAATGATGCGTGATCCGTATAAACTACAAATGGTTCGGTGCGCAATAGGTGCACTCGAAACTTAACAAGAGCATACTATATTGCAAGTAACTCCGTGTCATTCACAGAGTTATTCAGTCCCGCGGCTTTTAAAAGCCGGGACTGATAAGAAATGACACGGTCAACGCCGCCGTCATCCTTTTGCAAGAGCGCGCTGCCAATTGCAAAATTGCTTGCATCGCAGACGACGCTAAAGAACTTATCCGCGTCTGGCAATGCCATGACCGGTGCCTCTACAAGAGATTGCTTCATTGATGTGAAAGCATCTTCTTGTTCTTTTAACCAAACTCATTCTGCGTCCTTTAAGGAGATCTGACAAGGGCTTTAGTCCGCTCTGCACAATTCTTGCTATACTTATGCAACTAATTAGCAAGCCCTAGGAATTGGCGCAAATCCTTCACATGTCGTGGGATTGGCCATTCTTTTACCGATTTTACCTTGTCTGTGTATGCTCGTACACCATGTGTACCCAAGATGCAGCCCAGCATAGGTATCTCGGGGACACCAACGACGCACTTTTGCAAGTGACGTACAATTGGGTGTTACCCAAAATCTGCAGCACAGCATCTAAATGACGGTTGTGTCACTCTAACTCACTCAGCCCGTCTTCTACCCTACTATGAACAAATACATCGTCATAGTAATGGGGCGCGTAGAGACCGTGCTGATGCAGCACGAGCCAACTCTCGGTTGAATGTCGCTGGTGCGTTCTTTCAAACATGGGGCATTACAAGCCACTCCCAAAGCATACAGCTTGGGGTGCTTACTGCAGTTTTGGCTACGTCGGACTCTCGCATGAGTACCTTATAGTAGCAATCCTTTAAATCCAACGCGGAAAAGATAATTGACGGAGTTTCACAAGACAGCTTTCCACGGGATTGGCGTTTGCGCCGGTATGGTCGCCGTGCTCAACTTATTTGTAAGCATGAACCACGCTTCATCCACCTGTGGCTTAGCGCACACGAAAGGTCGGACTGCAGTGGGAAGATTTACTGTCACGGACATGTCCCGCCTTGGCTCGTTTGTCGAAGAACTCATCGATATAATCGACTTGTTCTTTCGGCAACGGCCATTGCCTGGTCACACAATACTTGGTGCCAGGTTCCAAATCAATTTCGTGCTCGATGCCCCTATCTGCTGGTAGGTAACTCGGCACTTCTTCTGGGAACACATCGCGATGTTTCCACAGAACTTGAAGAACGCACTGTCTCTCAAAGCATCCCAACCTTCAGCAGCGAATCGTTTCTTTTTGTCCGTTTCTAGGACGCTCTCGTCCATTGTGGACGACGAGTAACAGTCCACCAAGTTCTCTTCTGGAACTGGTGTGATTATTTCGGAATCTTCCTTCCTTAATTTCGGCAATGAGCAGATCCCGCGACACTCTGGGAGTTTTACTATCTCCTCGGCAGATTTGAAGACATGCTGGAGCAACTCAACTGAGGATGCCTCCGCTATATTGTGATGGCCTCGAACACCTCGTTCAAAGGCTCGTCCTCTTTAATTGGTGCCGATCCAAAGGTCATTTATTACGTGTCTTTGATCGTCCTCATCTGTCTGGTACTCGTTCTTCGAGTCACCACGACACTTGACTGGGAAGCGGGTGCCGTTTCTCTCCTGATTAACGCATTTCTTACAACCGCACCAGACTCTAGGCACTGTGCCGGTTCATGCGACGCTCGACTTCCTGTCAGATCACCGTCTACTGCCACAGGCTTTGGCTCTGTTCAGAACATTCGGAACATGACTACTTGTCATCGTCCTTTTCACTACTCTAGTCTCCACGAGCTGGGTAGGAATTAGTGTCACCTGACATCCAGTCGGTACACTTTCAGCTACACCCGGCTTACGGTTCTGGGAAGAATTCTGTGACGTTTGACATCCCGTCAACGAACTCTCAACTGTGTTTTTACACGACATCAGTTGCAAAGGCCTCTCGCAGGAGCATATCCTTTTCAGTGTTCTGCGAAAAGTTAGCAACTGTGCGTGAACGCCAGTCTATCCATGGTTGGTGTCTTGCCAACCATGGCATGCCTAGGATGAGGTCGTATGGACGCTCCATACTTAGCACTGTAAACTTCTCTTTACAAGAGAAGTCACTAAAGCTGAAGGCGAGTTCTACCTGAACTCCCTCAGACTACACGAGCGCGCCGTTCGCTAAACGATCTGTCGCCTCTTCTCGCTTGCCATCCTGGTAAAGCGACTTAACACCGCCGGTCTCTGTTCTAGAGTCGCGAGTTTTACAGAATTTGTTTTGCACCCGAATCCACTAAGAGGGTCATCACATGGTCATAGTTCCGTACTCGAGCGCTATAGATCAGCAGGGTTGAGGTCCGAAATTTCGAGACCTCGGGGACTATGCTACCAATTTGTTCGACAACTCTGAACTTAGGGGAAGCTTCAGAGTCCGCGTCATTAGGGCATCCCGCCGCTACTGCGCTCCTGCATTTCCCGACCCCTCAGTGGTCGATGCAGAACTCATGCGTCTCGCATGCTAATTCTTGCCATCGCCCTTTGGGGAGGGATTCCTCTTGCTGGGTGTCTTCGCACCAGCAGGGACCTGATCGACAAACTCGATCGCTACCTCCATGTATTGGATAGAACCTTGAACACGAGCGCGGTAAATGTCACTCGTTGGAGCAGACGGTGCAAGCTCACTATATCGATGGTTGGAAAATCGTTCAAAGAGTGCGTACACAGTGTTGGAGTACGAACGGAAATATCACGCTCTTCGTGATGAGCTATCGTCAGCTCTTCGTGATGAGCTATCGTCAGCCCTTTGTGATGAGCTGTCGTCAGCTCTTCGTGATGAGTTATCGTCAGCTCATCGCGGTTTCGAGGGTCTTCGGACCCGACATGAGAATCTCCAGATTCAGCATGAGAATCTGGTTCGTGACCACAAAAATCTTTTAGGGATTCTTGAAAAGGGTGGTCAGATCCGTCCCCGGAAGAAACCGCGTACTGCACGCTTAGGTAAGTGTACCGTAGAGTAGTAGTACTAGGTCATTAATTCTAAATAGAAGAACATAAGCTCTCCTTGTTTGTCTGCGTTCCATTTTTGACGGCCCACTGCGTTAGTAATGGAATCCTGTACTTAACGAATTACTGATTTTCTAGCCAGCAGAAATTCCTCTGTTGACTTATTTGTTTTGTTTTTTCCAGTGCGCTTTGTGCGCACTGCCTCTCATTTTCGATGGCGATTGCTTCGATATCGACCTCACTCGCGTGGTTGGTAACTTCGACGCGTGGTGAGCATGAACCAGAAATGGTTTTGCTCGTGCGAGTTCACCCCCCCTTTAACTAAAAGGTACCTCTAATTGGTGGGTATGCGTGGTGTAGGCCATTCACGAAGAACATTTTATGCGTTGTAGACGCATGTACCGAATTGTTGATGGCGAATTCGACCATCGGTAATAACTCGCTCCAATTCGTATACGATAACCTCGAAGTATCTCTTCGAGGACGCGATTTATGCGTTCCGTCTGAACATCTGTCTCCGGATGATCAGAAGTTGACATAGTACGCCGCGTTCCGAGAGATCGGAACACGGATTACTAAAACTCCGCCGTAAACCGTGGATCTCTATCCGAGACCAGTTCACGGGTAAACCGTGGAGTTTGAATACCGTGTCGATAAAGACACGGACACAGCTCGGAGCCGTAATTGACTCTGGTACTGCAACAACATGTACCATCTCGCTGAATCTGTCTACCAAAACAAAGATTCCATTGTTTTTGTGTTCGTTTCCGGGAAATCCGAAGACGAAGTTCATAGATACGGACTGCCAACATTCTGCCGGAAGTGGTAGAGGTTGGAGAGGTGCACGAGATGAAGGGCTAGGCTTCATCCGTTGACATACCTCGCAAGCTCGAATGTACTTGCGCAAGAACTAATACTGGCTGGGCCAGTAGAGGTCGCGACTTACTGTGAGATAAGTTTCTCTCACGTCCACGATGCCCACTTGCCGGTGCATCGTGACACTGACGTGAAGCACTAGCGCAAATTATTGTGAGCATGGACGAACGACACGTGGAGTGTCGCCTGCAACGGCTGTGTAGTACAGTAAGCCGTTGCGTGTTGTGTATCGATCGGATGAAGATCGATATAAAGCCGGTAAATCTTTAAAAAAAGATTTATCGGATGAATTCATTAAATGATCCATCAAACATAGAAGGTCATTATCTTCTGTGTAGGCTTTCTTTATGTCATCAACTAAGGTTGATGACGGAACACTCGTAGTGAGTGTTGCAACAGTGGGATTATTTTCACTATTGGATTGCACTGCTGACTCAAAATCGGGTCGGCGTGATAACGCATCAGCGACAGCATTCAGTCGTCCTGGTTTATATTCCTAGGAAAAATTATACTCCGCGAAGAAAGACAGCCACCTCGCCATTCTTTGCGAGAGGCGTGGGCTGTCTACGGCCGTGCGTAATGACGCCTGGTCCGTATATACGATGAACGGTCTATCTCCGAGGAGATAGACCTTAAATTTAGTCAGTGCATATTTCATGGCAAGGCGTTTCTTCTCATGCACTCGGTTATTGCGTTCAGCTGGTTGCAGCTGACGCGATTGGTAACTGACGACGCGCTCTGCGCCGTCTGTATAACGCAGAGCCGATTGCAAAATCGCTGGCGTCACAGACCGCATGGAATGATCTGTTTTGATCTGCAATCGCCAAGATGGGCGATTGCATCAAGCTTTGCTTGATACCTTTAAAGGAACGCAGACTTTAAGCGTTCCATAACCATTTCTCGTCTTTTATCAAGAGACGAGAGAGATGAACTTTCATCTCGGCATAATTGCGTGAGTACTTGTGCGAGTACGCCGCTAGCCCAAAGAACTTTCTAAGTCGGTTCACATCGACTGGAACTGGCCAGTCGGTAATTGCCTTGATCTTTTCGGGATCAGGGCGCAAGCCGTGTTTTCCGACGATGCACCCAAGAAATAGTATTCCGCTTGCCGCGAATATACGCTTCTTGAGATTTGCGTACAATGTATGCTTCGTATAAGTGTACGAGCCTGACGAACGTGAGTTTTATGAATTTCCACGTCCGTCTTTCCGTCCATGGCCCGGCTATGGTCGAATTCATCGTCAAAATAACTCGGTGCGAATTTTTGCACCGGTCTCAACAGATTCGTTACGCATCTGTTGAAAGTTGCAGGGGCGTTACTAGGCCCCTGTGGAATTACTAGCCACTCCCAGAGCATCCTACTGGAGTGCTCACGGCTGTGTACGGGATGTCCCCGCTCATGCATAAGGATCTGATTAATCCATCCATCAGATCCATAGACGAAAAGATGGTACTCTTAGACATACCATCTATGATTACGTCTTTTCTAGGTACCGGCGTTTAAGCCGGCACCGTTGCAGCATTCATTTATTGAATGCGTGCACTACCCACCACCCTCCTGTGACTTCGCTCACAGAAGGTCCAAAAGCTATGTGGGGAGGTTGGCTCCCTTACATGGCCCGCTTTTGAACGATCGATAAAGAATTTATCGATCGCAAGTACTTGGTCACGAGGCAGTGGCCACTGCTTCATGACACAGTACTTCGAGCCCAAATTGAGCTCGATCTCATGTCGAGTGCCTATATCCTTAGGCAACTCATACGGAACTGCTTCATGGAATTCATCCCTGTATTCAATAATATCCTTGTTTAAAAGATTTGTCTTAAGTACTCCCAGTGATTGCGCTATCACTGTCTGGTCCTCTACGGTCGGCTCTTTACTCGACCTAGGATTATCTTTTGGACAACCGGTATCTTCCCGAATGTCGCCCGCTAGGCGTGCATTCATGTCTCCATCCACTCGACTTATTCGAGTGGTGGACCTTCGCCGCTGCCTGGGTATTTGCACAGCCGCCGGCAATTGACTCTACAGTGTGATTAGTAATCGCACTGTAATCTTGTGCAGTCGTACTAACGACCGTACCACAATTGAGGCAATCGCACTCACTCGTTGTACATCGACACACTTGTGGACGCTCCAAGACGTTCATCAGATGACAGGCATCTTATTGATCGATGCGGCCAGCTGATTCGTGGGCTCATATTTTCTGAGCCAAGGTAAACCTAGGATGACATCAAATTTGTCATCTAAATCCAGTACGACGAAATCATCATCGTACTGTAAATCTCTTAACGTGTAGTGAAATTTCACTACGCGTTTCATTACTGATATCGATGCGCCTGTCGCTAGACGCACCGTCATCCTCGTTGAATGGATGTCGCGCTCAACATGTTTGAGCCTATGATTCTTTAGCGACTGGCGACGAATAAAGTTATTCAACGCCCCAAAGTCCACTTGGGCTCTATGTGACAATCTTTTGTCACTTTAAATTCAAGGTGATGAGGGATACGGGAGCAGAGGGATACCTCATCGCCAGGTGCAGAGACATATAATGATTGTGTGTCTGGGGCAAACTTTAGTCAAGAGATTTGCAATTTCTCTAGAGGTTGCTAGATCAGTAGGGCCGGGCGCTTCTACCGACCCCGATAGTTTTTTGGCGGTCCGCCTCGCTGTTGCGTTTTCGCAACAACGTCGGACCCTCGACCGTTGCTTTTTTTGGCATTCGGTCCATAAGTACGTACCCCTCGGTACTGGGCGTAGGGCCTTACACTCATGAGCGTAGTGACCTCACTTTTGCAGCGATTGCATCTCTGCAATCGCTTATTGGTCAAAAAGCGAGGTCTCTCGCTTCCGACATAAGAGAGGTCCATAGATTTTGGACCTCCAAGCTCGTGTCGTCTTGGGGGACGATTCGATGACGAGCTCATACCCTTTTACCCATATTTTTACACAAATTTATTTAAGGTATTATGCTTGTCTCAAGCTAAAGTCCTCCTGTTCCGCAACGGATTGCTTCCTCAAGCGTATCCAGTTCCAAGTGGAACAGGTGGGTCTTTACGGGACCATCCATAAGACCTTGCAAGAACATTGTAATCAATGTGTGTTCATGAACTGGGTTGCTCGTGATACAACTCGCTGAGAGTCGTATGTGCTGGACATAAGCGAGAACATCACGCTTGCTTGCTTGAGTTTTAGAAGTTGATCGAGCTTCGAACTCAGCCTTGGGCAGTTCAAACATCTGTTTGAGCCGAGCATTAAAAACTCTAGCGACTTAAAGACAGGTGGGTCGCGCAACTTAAGGCCCTCGCGCTCAAGTTTTGGCTCGACCTGCCAAATTTGACGGAGCAAATGCGACTTGCATTTGCTCGTCGACGATGTGACGAGCCCTTATGGCATCGTCCAACTCGACAAGCCATCTTAAGAGAGAGTCTTCTTCGACTCCCTATACTTAGAGATGTCAATCTTTAAGGGTTTTGGGACGATGCGTGTGCGTCATCCCAGGTACAGGGTTCTGTACCTATTGTAACCTCAACAGTTCTGCCTGTTGAGAGCATTGCTGATTAAGCAAGGCTGCTTTCTCCTTCGCCTCGTCAACTTCATGTTGTATGAGCTTGGTGATGGCTGAATGGAGGGCATCTCTATTCAAACCGGACAGCATGACCAAGATGGCATCGTGCCCTACGGTCGAACTCATTCGTTCGACTGATACCTTCCTATGTCACTTAGAAAGGATTAGCTATCACGCGAAACGTGACGCGTATTTCTATTATCATCTAACATGTCCATGCTAGATGATGGAACTGTGGTCCATGGACGGACTACCTCAGTGCGAGCGGTGCCTCACGTCACTTCACGTACACAAGTACGTGCAGAGTAGGACTTTCATTAAATGTAACGGGCTAAAGTTGCCCTAATGATACACAGATCCTGTTAAGTACACTTGGTACTTAAGGGGATGGTCAATTACTAAATAATAGTAATTAGACCCAACACTCGGGTGTGGTGCACATTTGTGACCAACCCTTGTGGATGAGATGCACATGGGTGCATTCACATTAGGAGGGCTGCGCAAATTAACAGTGAGCATAAGGCCACTGTTGCAACAATACGTGTTCCGACGTCAACATTACTCGATGACGTTAGAAGAGCTTATCATGGAAATAAGGCTCTTAAAGGGTTAGTGGATTACCTTAAAAATCCATCTCAGCAATCCTTAAAAGGATTGTCGAAATTTATCGATCCTTAACAGATCGATATACAATACGCAATGGTTATTGTATCATACAGCCATTGCTGGCGACACGCCTCGTGTCGTCATCCCTAACCATAATAATTTGCGATTACGCTTCATGTATGAGTATCACGATGCACCGCAAAGTGGTCATCGTGGACGTGAAAAGACTTATCTCACGATTAGTCGCGACTTCTACTGGCACGCCAGTATGAGTTCGTCCGCAAGTACATACGTGCTTGCGAAGTTTGTCAACGGGTAAAGCCCAGCGCTTCATCCTTTGCTTCGTTACAACCTCTGCCTGTTCCGGCAGAGTGTTGCCAGTCCGTATCTATGGACTTCGTCTTCGGATTTCTCGAATACTATTACCAGAATGACGGTACTATTGTTCTTGTAGACCGTTTTAGCAAGATGGTACATCTTGCTGCATTAACGGAGCCAAATAATGTGCTTGTGTCTTTATTGACACGATAATTCGGCTCCATGTGTTCCCCCGCGAGTCGGTTTCAGATCAAGGCCCTAGATTCACGGCGGAATTTTGGCAAACTGTGTTCAAATAACTTGGTACACAGTTAAAAATGTCACTTCTGATCAACTTCTGATCATCCTGAAACAGATGGTCAGACGGAGCGTGCAAAGCGTATTCTCGAAGAGATACTTCGCGGATACGTCCACTCTTTTAAGACTTGAAACGAGTTGTTGCCAATGGTAGAATTGCCATCAATAATTCAGTGCATGTTCTACAAAGCATACACCTTTTATCGTGAATGGCTAACGCCACCGACATATACCTACCCGGTTTGTGAGTAACTCCTATTTATGGGGGGAGGGACTAGCAATGTTGAGTTAACTAACACAGAAGTAGACAACGATGCTGAAAGACTCAGCATCAAAAACATTTACATTGATGAGAATGATAATACTCTCAATAATGAAGAGATAAAAATCTCCGCAGTGCGAGCCGGTTGCACTGGAAACAAAAATAAAACTGAGTCAGCAGGTGATTTCCTGCTGGCTAGAGAAGCAGTGGTCCGTATTGTACAGGATTCCATCGCTAATTCGGACCGACAGAAACGGAACTGTGACAAAAACGGAGATGCAAACATACTTTCATTTAAAATTTCTGACCTAGTCCTACTGTCTACGATAAATTAATCAAAGCACGTAGTGGCAAATGCAGGCAGTTATAAATGACTGCCCAAGTATATCGGCCCATTTCGTGTATTACATCACCAGAGCAATGCATTCACGATCGATCTGCCTCGTAGCATGCGTGCGCATCCTACATTTTATGTTGGGCGTCTCCGCCCGTATCATCAATACGAGGCATCTTCCGATTTCGGATTACACCGGAGCGGTCAAAGGCATTCCGAAAGCCTGATGGTTCCGAGCCAAAGCGTTATCATCTCGGGGCAGAGTCTGATTCTCTTGAACCAGACGATCCCCTCTTTCCTCAAACATCTACTTACGAGCTGTCAACAGATCGTTTTGAAGGGACTGATGTGTCCTTTCGTTCGCCACTTGATCAGTCGCAACCTGCGCACAATTTCACAACTGGTCACGAGAAATATTGTAAATCGTCACCACTAACTCGCGGTTACGGGATGGTGTGATCCAAATCACGATGTAGAATCGGGCTCGTGAAACGAGGTGAACCTGCTCTTTTCTCCCCCTCCACATCCATTGAAGGATTCAGGTGGTGAAAACGTTTTCTTGTTGAAAGCTTTTTGAACCACTGCGAGGCAAAGGGGGTTCGAACGAGTTATATCGTTCGTTGGTGAGGGTATCCAGCCTGGCATGATAGTTGGGAACCTCGCTCCCAACTGATGTTGGGCGTTTTTAGTCTCGTCTTGTAGTACAACAAGACCCATCCTTCTCGGCAGAAGGTCCATCAGAGAACGAGCACTTTTTGCCCTCGTAAAAGGATGCGAGGTTCTCAGTCCCTTGACGCATCTCGTAAGAGATGAGAGTCCTTCAATGGGAATCTTTAAGGAAATTTGCTTCCTTAGGAGCATGACCTGCACCCTTAAAACAGCATGGGCATGAGTTTTCCACGAGAGGCAAGGAATCCCTGCCTTTCAAGACAGACGGTGCCACTTATAGCGTGCCCCCACTACGGCTTGTTTCTCGAACCGTTCGCGGAAAGCTGTCAAGCCAGACCTCACTGCCTATGTTTTGTACATTCTGTACAAAATTTGTTCAAGCTTGGAACAAGGATTTGACATCCTTTGCCCTTTTAGAAGTGTACAACCGATGCCGGAAAAAGACATCGACGAAGAATTCCGTCTTATACTCTCCAGCCTGGATGAGTCGAATGACGGAATATGATACCGATCGTTGGTCATATGAGACGAACGAATGAGGTTCCTCTTAGAGGGTAAGCAAGGCATCTTCTCTGGAGCGAACCGCAATGTATTGCGGTCCCTCTCCTGTTGTCTCATGTTAAGTTTGCCCTGGGAGCGATCCCTAGATTCACTCCCTTTCTGGTGATGCAAACTAGCACCATTAGCAGCACTCTTACCATAGCGACCACGTAGTTCCTGGTGATGCATGCTAACACTCACCAGAGTGGTCATAGCCCTCGGTGTCATGTGATGATGACTCTCCACCAAAGAAGTCCGACGAGTTAAACAACCTCGTCATCACCTCTTTGAAAGTCACATTCGAACTCAAAGGTTTAACGGACTCGGCCCCGGGTGATCCAGCGGCCTCCTCAGTCGCCACTGAGTCGGGCAATGCAGGTAACTTGTCCCCGTCATCCGCAGTGTCATCAATAGATGACGTATCCCCCGCAGTTAACGCATAAGTGTCTACTGAAACATCTGCGTTACTGACAGCTACAGTGATCCTCGCAGCCGACGCGCACAGACTTGTTTGTTGCCTCTTGATCCTGGTCAAAATCAAGAATGCAAATAAAATCAGTAATTTGATTAAAATCAAAATGCATATGAAATCGGTATTTTGACTTAAATCGTAATGCAAATGAAATCGGTATTTTAATCAAAACCAATAGTGCTAATACAGGAAAAGACTAATAATATGGTGACTGTTTGTTAAGGGACAGTGATGTAACGGGGTGTCCCATTAGATAAGTAATATTTCCTACAAGAAAAAATAAATAAATATTTTTTTCTATGAGGAGAAATGACTTAAGAAGTGCAAAATGACTATCTGTATTGATTTTGATTTAAATAGTTCCAATAATACCGAATTGGGTAATACTGATGCAATAAGACATAAGCTCGATTTATTGGTTGATATTATGTTTAAAACAAGACACGATTGTGCAGTGCGCAAGGAGGCGCTATGCTTAGATAGATATTAATTTGATAAGTTCAGTAGTAGATAGAAAATCGTCACGTAGGAAAATTAATATATTCATCAATTTACTTTTCCTTTGAATCTATGGCGACTCCTCTTCTGCCATGCAGCGTTTGTCACCCCCGTGGGGCTCTATGACGGCTATGTTTCTGTGGAATCGTTAACGGACACACGCGTTAACAGCAATAAGTCGCCGTACGAACTGTGGGCAGTCTCAACATATGTACATGTCGCCGGCTGCTGAATCTGTCAATGCGCTAATGAAACTGAAGGTGGTCAATTGGCCGAGCGGTCTAAGGCGCCAGTTTTAGGCACTGGTCCGAAATATCACCTGTTTAAATCTCCTAGTATTTTTTCCTGTTTAAATTTCTATACTAATTTTGCCTATTTAAATTCCTGGGGCACAGTAACTGCTCATGAATAAGGCGACTGTTAACTACGTGCACAAGAGAGAGTCCTTTAAATTATCTTTGGTAGCAAAAGTCAATTAGCTACATAAAAACTTTCCTCTAACCCTCTGTACCGAAAGTTTTAAGGCACCTAACCTACTCTGTAATCAGTGTAAGGTTAACTAGCACTGATCTGTACTAATGAGGAGTGCCCTGTCACACACCCCGTCTGTTTGTTGTAAACAAAGTATAAACAGATTAAAAATGACAACACAAAACATTTTCATTGTATGTGCCATTGCAGTTCATTTCAAAATTAACATTTTTTTTCCTTTAGAGGAGTCTTTGCCCCTTCCCCCTGATACTGGGACTTAATGTCTTTTTAGTGTGATTTCCATCAAAAAATTCAAACGGAGCTCTGCCGACTAGTACCGCTCAAGTGCAAGTGGTGCCACACATCACTTCACGTACACTAGCACGTGCAGAGGAAGACTCTCTTAAAACACTTACTTAAAAAAGGTTAAATAAACGGTAGTTAGTATTATTTAATCCTTCTGTTTTTATTTACATTTGACGACTAACTTAAATATATACTTACACAAAACATGTAATAAAGTCTTACTGTCTCTCTCTTTGGGCACGTCCAGTGCTGACTGGACCGCGGAGCAAGTAAGTATAAAGGCTATATCTAGTAATGAATAATTTTTACGAATGAAATTATGTAAAGTAATACTCCCAAAATATTATCTACCTTTTCGAAAATAATATACATATTATATTATCGAAAAGGTATATAATATTTTGGGAGTATTACTTTACATAATTTCATTCGTAAAAATTATATATATATATCAACAACATTTTAGTGTTAATTTAATGTAACGATACACCCCGTAACATCACCCTTCTTCTTAAACGACAATCACTCTGACTGTCATTGAATAGAGCGGTCACTATATGACCGCTTAAGTGAAAACGACATTGATTGGGCAGAACCATAATTTTTGATTTTTCGCATGAATATCGAACGGGTCTATGCGGTCAGCGAATAGTGCGGAATCTTAGGCTGCGGGCGACGCATTATTGTCTCTTGCGGCAGACAATTCGTCTGCCGTACTATCATCTCCTCCCGGAACACTAAATGTTGCGGGTCCACGTGGTGAGTCACCACGTCAATGCGACTCCTCTTTGGAGGTCAACTATGAAAGCGAGTCGGACGAGATGGCCGACTCAGGAGCGTGGAACAGTCACCCGAACGTCGTAAGGCGACTGACTATGAGGCTTCGGATGAGGGGGCTGAATAGGATAGTCGTGCTAATAGCGTCCGCTATAGCATGTTTGATTCCGACGATGGTACACCTTTTTTAGTGGATTCACTCAGGAGAGTGGAGCCACTAAAATGTATCGTCTTGCCCTTGAAAAGAAGCCTTGGCTTTTGCCCGAACGGCTACTCAGTAGCTTGTCTGGAGAGACTACTCCTCACAATGAATATCCGTTATTAATTGCGATAAAGCTACATAGACTTGATCCTAGCGCGAAGAATTTTCGCGCTGATAAGAATTTTTATCTCGATGTTTTGCTTAAGCATCGATTTTATAATGGCAACAACAAGGGAGATAAAGCTCGTTTATGCATTCCTGGAACGCTTTCATTCGCAATGTCGAAGATATTGGACACAAGCCTGGCTTCAAAAAAATAACGCGATTCGCGTTCGGTTTGACAAACGAACTCCAACCGGTGCAAGATTTAAACTGCATCGGTTGTCTCGTGAGACAGGATTCCCATGCCTCACGTCGGGTGTTCCCTGTCCGTGTTGTTTCGACGACACGAAAAGAGTGGAAGGGGATGTTTATTTTCTTTCTTCGCCCTGGGGAAGGGCTCACATCTCTATCAAGATGCTCGATGGGATTGACTTTTTGCAATCGATTCACAAGCGCCAGGGACACGTGTTTTCCGATGGACCTTCTGTTCCATCGGATGGGTCTCGTCATACTGACGGACGAGGCCCTTAACGTCAACAACCAGCTGGACCGAGGCTCCTAGCTGTCATCCGAAGGTGGATAACCGTGTTAGCGAACAAGATAACTCGTTCGCTGCCCCTTTAACATCACGGTGATTTTTATGATACGTTCAACAAGGAAACGTTGACCACGGTGGAAATCCACCTATGGTTGCGGTTGAGGAGGGAAAAGTAGATCCAACCTATGTGTCGGATATAGAGTCGAAGATCGACAAACTCGACCAGTTTCTTCAGATATTGGAGGAGGATATTAATCCCGAGCGCGGTAAGCGTCACTCATTAAAATAGAAGGTGCAGACATGCCGTATCGAACAGTTGGAAGACCGTTCAAAAATTGTGTACTCAGTGTTGGAGTACGAACGGAAGTATTACGCAATTCGTGACGAGCTGTCGTCAGATCAAGGAGCTTTCTAAGTCCCTTGACATCGATTGGGACTGACCAGTCGGTAATTAGCTGGATCTTTTCGGGATAAGAGCGCACGACGTGTTTACCGACATTGCACCCAAGAAGTTGCATTTCGCTTGCAGTGAATATACACGTCTTAAGGTTTGCGTAGAACTTGACGAATGGTGAGTTTTATGAACTTCCACGTCGGTTCTTCCGTCCATAGCCGGACTTTCGATGAATAAATCGTCGAAATAGCTCGGTGCGGATTCTTGCACCAGTCTTAGCAGATTCGTTATGCATTTGTTGAATGTTGCAGGGGCGTTACTAAGCCCCTGTGGCATCACTAACGATTCCGAGGGCATCCCACTGGGAGTGCTCACTGCTGTGTACGGGATGTCCTTGTTCACGCATTAGGATCTGATTAAATCCATCTATCAGATCTGTAGACGAAAGATGGTACTCTTAGACATACCATCTACGATTACGTATTTTCTAGGTATCGCGTTTGAGCGGGTACCGCTGCAGCATTCAGTTTATTGAATGCGTGGACTATCCGCAACCCTCCTGTGGCTTTTCGCACACAGAACGTCGGAGAGCTATGTGGAGAGGTTGACTCTCTTACATGGCTTTTAATTGATCGATAAAGAATTTATCGATTGCAAGTACTGCTCACGAGGCAGTGACCACTGCTTCATGACATAGTGCTTCGAGCCCGGTTTGAGCTCGATCTCATTTCGGGTGTCTATTCTTAGGCAACTCGCATGGAACTACTTTAGAAAATACATCCCTGAATTCAATCAAATCTTTGTATAAAGGATTTATGTTAAGTGCCTCCCAGTACTGAGTAGTATACCCTCTATCCGAGCCTTCACATCGAGGACACTTTCGTCAAACGATGAGCTGCTGAGAACTCGTTCGTTCTCTACTCGTCCTCTGTGACGAGTCCACATATCTGCTTGATTCTGCCACTACGCAAATCTCTCAAGAACCGTTTAGGTTCTAGGATTTGTAATTGAGTTATCTCCGAAATTAACTTCGGTGGCGCATACAGATCAAACGTATAAGCGCCAACTCTTGATCCGTCATTAACCAAGACATGCAACGTCTTGGTTTCCTGGGACCACTTTTCCAAAGGCTGCCGAGGGCTTATCCCTCGGGATGCTGAAGTCTTGTCATTTTGGCATCAACGTTTGAGGAGCTTTCTCCTTAATGTGCGTCAGGACTTATTCCCTCAACGTCTTTCGACTGTGATGGCGCTATCACAGTCGGGTCCTCTGCGGTCGACTCTCTGTTCGACCTGGGATCATCGTGTTGTCCCTTTCGGACAACCGGTATACTCTTTGAATGTCGCTCGCTAGACTATTATTCATGTCTCAATCCACTCGACTTATTCGAGTGGTGGACCTTCGGCGCTGCCTGTGCATTAACACAGCCGCCGGCAGCTGACTCCACAATGTGATTGGTAATCACACTGTGATCTTGTGTAGTTGTACTAACGACCATACCACAAGTGAGGCCATCGCACTCACTCGTAGTACATCCGCACGCTTGTGGACGTTTGTTGCTAGATCAAAAGAGTGTTGCGCCCCTACTGACCCCGACCGTTTTGTGGCGGTCCGCCTCGTTGTTGCGAAGCCGCTACAGCGTCGAACCCGCGACCGTTTCCCTATTGGCATTCGGTCCATAAGTACGTTCAGTGCCCCTCGGTACTGGGCGTGGGGCACTACATATAGTGTACCAACTTCTGACGGCGATTGCATCTCTGCAATCTCTTATTGTTTGAAAAGCGAGAGACCTCGCTTCCGACGTAAGAGAGGTCCATAGCTTTTAGGCCTCCAAGCTCGTGTCGTCGTGAAGGACGATACGATGACGAAATATCTTGATCCTGTCTCAAGCTTAAGTCCTCCTGTTCCGCAACGGATATTGCTATTCTTCAAGCGTATCTAGTTCCAAGTGGAACAGATGATCTTTAGGGGACTATCAGTAAGACCTTGCAGGAATACCGTAATCAACGTGTGTTCGTGAACTGGATTGTTCGTGATACAACTCGCTAAGAGTCGTATATGCTGAGCACAAGCGTGAACATCCCACTTGCCATTCTTGAGTTTCACAAGATCTGACCGAGCTCTGAAATCAGCCCTAGGCGGTTTAAATGTCTTTTGAGCCGGGATTTAAAAGCCTCTAGCGAGCCAAATACATATGCCTCGCGCAAGTTGAGGCCTAGTGCCCAAGTTTCGGCACGACCTGCCAAATTGATTGAGCAATGCGACTTGCATTTGCTCGTCGACGATTTGACGAGCCTTCATAGCATCGTCCAATTCGACGAACCACCTTAAAAGAGAGTCCTCTTCGGCTCCCTTATGCTTAGATGTCTATCTTTGAGGTTTCCAAACGACGCGTGTGTGTCATCCCAGATACAGGGGTCTGTACGTGTTGCAACCTCAACAGTTCTGCCTGTTGAGAGCCTTGCTGATTAAGCAAGGCTATTTTCTCCTTCTCCTTCGCCTCGTCAAGTTCTTGTTGTATAAACTTGATGATTGCTGAATGGAAGGTATCTCTGTTCACCGGACATCATGACCAGGATGGCATCATTCCCTACGGTCGAACTCACTCGTTTGACCGCATTCCTTTCTATCACACTTAGAAAGGAATAGCTATCACGCGAAACGTGATGCGTCTTTCCAGTGGACGGACTATAAAGAGCTACAAGGTGTAATGGAGCACTGCCGCCTTGTACTGCGTCAGCACAATTCCAGTTCGCACTGCTACAGTGCAAGGGGTACCACACGTCACTTCACGCACACTAGCACTTGCAGAGGAAGACTCTTTTAAAACACTTATTTAAACAGGGTTAAAAGTAAATTGTATTTATGTAATAAAGTTCTTCTGTTTCTATCTATTTTCTACTAACTTAACTATTGTAACGGGGTGTATCGTTACATGAAATTAACAATAAAAGATTGTTAATTAATATTATCCAAAAGGTAGATAATATTTGGAGGAAATTACTTTATATAGTATTGTTCAGAATTCTTATCCATAAATAGGTATAGACCATTATATCTATTTATTCCGCAGACTAATCAGCTGTAGAAGTAATCAAAGAGAGTTACGAGATAAGATAGATAAGAATTCATTTACATGTTTAGTTTTAGTTTATAGTTAAGACAACATTTACAAAGATAGATTAACAA
>NW_027152052.1:29243-37152 GCF_004359215.1 Bremia lactucae | reverse complement strand
TCTCATTCGAAGGCTCATAATCAGCCGCCTGACGGGTATCAGGCGACTGTTCCATCCTCCCCGAGTCGGCCATTTCGTCCGACTCGCACTCATAATCGACCTCTAAAGAGGGGTCGTACTCACGTGGTGAATCACCACGTGCACTCGCAACACCAAGTGTTGTGCGAGTGGAAGACACTACGGTAGACGGAACGTCTACCGCAAGAGATAACAATGCGTCACCCGCGGCTGCACGAACCGCAGCCGAAGGTTCAACACTATCCTCACCCCGCATGAATTGTTCCTTCATGCGATGGAATTTAAAATGATGGATCTGACCAATCAAAATCATTTTAAAAATTAAGTGGTCATTTAGCGACCACTCCACCTAATGACATTCAGAGTGATTGTCGTTTAAGGGAGGGGTGATGTAACGGGGTGTATCGTTACATGAAATTAACAATAAAAGATTGTTAATTAATATTATCCAAAAGGTAGATAATATTTGGAGGAAATTACTTTAAATAGTAATTTCCTGAATTCTTATCCATAAATAGGTATAGACCATTATGTCTATTTATTCCGCAGACTAATCAGCTGTAGAAGTAATCAAAGAGAGTTACGAGATAAGATAGATAAGAATTCATTTACATGTTTAGTATTAGTTTATAGTTAAGACAACATTTACAAAGATAGATTAACAAAGACACTTAACTATATTAATACAGTTTTTCATTTTACCCTCTTAAGCTAACTTGCCTTAAGAGAAGTCTTCCTCTACACGTACAGTGTACGTTACTTAACGAGAGACACCACTCACATCTGAAGCAGTGTGAAGTGGACTTGTACTGAAACAGTACAAGTCGCAGTGCCCCGTTACAACTATATTCTAATACAAAAACATGTAATAAAGTCTTATCTGTTCTCTCTCTTTGGGCGCGTCCAGTGCTGACTGAATCGCGGAGCAAGTGGATATAATGTTCTATATCTACCAATGAATAAGCTTTTCGAATGTTTTTTATGTAAAATATTCCCAAAATAATATCTACCTTTTAAATAGGGAACTGATTTGTATTAATTAAATAAAAACTACAGATTAAGAATGAGCAGTTTCATTATTTCGCTTTATCGCAAAATTGACAATCATTCCTTTACCGTCGTCGTTAGATCGACTCGACTCAATTGGCTGGACGACCTGTTGTTCGTAATAGAATTCAAAACTCGGCTTCTGATTGAGCTCTTTTAAGTAACGGGGCACAGTTCGCTAGTACTACTTCAGTACTAGCCAACCTGCTTCGCTTTCACCCACATGACGTGCAGAGGAAGAATTTAAAGTCGCTCGTTAATTGTAGAAACTAAAAGTCCATACTAGGA
This sequence comes from Bremia lactucae, assembly GCF_004359215.1. NCBI lineage: Eukaryota > Oomycota > Peronosporomycetes > Peronosporales > Peronosporaceae > Bremia > Bremia lactucae. The sequence continues at coordinate 35,799 of NW_027152052.1, read as the reverse complement.
AGGCATAGCGCAGTGGAATGACCCATACAGTGAAAATATTTGATGCTTTTATTCAAGACAGACGGGGGGTAACGGGGTGTATCGTTACATTAAATTAACACTCAAAGTTCGTTAATCAATATATTATCTAAAGGAAGGCAGTATAGCCACACACCCAGCAAAATAAAGTTTTATACTTGCACTTTTAAATTCTAATGTAAAATCGATAAAAGGTCATTGTTTAAATAAAATTCCCGATACAGCATTAATTCCGTTAAAGTCCTGGGAGCTCAAACATGTAGCTTGTCGTATTTTTTATGCTAAGTCGAGTCTTTACTTTTCTTTAAAAATATTCAGATTTGCCTCAACTTAAGAGCACTCTATTCCGTGTTCAGCATCACAAGATATGAGTTCTCTAATTTTCATCTCGTAATGGGAGTAAAAGTGAAGAAGAATCATCCTGCTACATATAGGCTCAAGTTGCGTTGCATACAATATCTTGAGTGGCATTTTCTTTTTCTTCCACCCCTTTGTCGAACGAGTTCGTTGATACACATTTAACGATGCTTTTCGCCGCGTGCTTCGACATGAAGCAGTCATGTTGCTTCGCTCATAAAGGAAATTGTGTCTGTAGCCTGTACAGTTTTTATCGCAGAGCCTAAGAACTTTTTCGGCCAAGGCATCATAATTGTCATTGAATTGTTTAATGGAATTGTCAATTGCTAACTAATTGGCAGCAAGGTTGCCAGCAATGTCTCCTTCTCGATATATTAGTATTACAGAGGAGTTGATCGCAATTGTCGCCAATGAAACAGCGGCAGATTTTGCTGATTATTTATATAATTGAAACGACAACTTCTCTCATTGAATGTACTGAACTTACACTCAAAAGTTCATTCTGGCGTAATTTGCAAATTGAGTTCTGGTTTGAAATTAATAAAGATGAGGTTAATGATTAATTCCTTGAAGCTTCAAGAACGTCCATTGATTAAAGTTATAGACACTACAAACGACAAAGCCTAAGCGGTTATATTCTTGGCAGCAACATTGTTTACTATCTTTCCATTCGACGTGACTAGTTCCAAGTCCGTGTCTTCATTACTCGAAGGTGACACTGGCTGCGTTGTGGGGCTCGACAGATTCTTGTCGTCCGTCTCGGCATCCTCTTCATCGGAAGACGTTTCCAAAAGATCATCTAAACGCACAACAAGCTCCGCCGCTTCGTCTTCCGTACCGTCGTAACTCATGGACGAACAGGCCGAGAGCCCGAAATCCGTAGCTTGATCGGGACGTAGAAGCGATAAGTCGAATTCCGAGGCCGCTGTTGAAAGAAAAGTCGATATCTTGTCTTCATTATGCGAACGAGGTAATGACGTTGGTGTTCCTAAGCCAATGCTATCCTTCGGCGATAGAGGCGACAGCGGGTGCTCTTCGTCTCCTTCTTCATCCGGTTCCGGGACATCGCGTTGCTCTTGCTCAGGACCGTCCATATAATTAAAGGCAAAATCATTAAATAACTCGTCGTTCGAGCTCTTCGCCGACTCTGGCGTATCAATAGGGACCTCGCTCGTATTCATGTACGTTTCAAAGATGTCGTCAGTACGATACTCTTTTGCGTGCTGTTCCATGAGAGCATACTGCCCTTCAAACAGCGCCTCCTTCTGTTCGACACTGTCCCAATCAAGCCCCTTGAACCAAGGATGGCGCTTAATTTGCTGAAAGCCATGAGCACCAGAGCCCAAACGCTTTGCTTCGTTCTTTGTCAACAACCTTGACACAAAATCCTTTGCGTCTTCTGTGAACCGCGGTGAAAATTTCAAGTCGACATTTACAATGCGTTCTTTGATCAGTCGATTCGTCTTGGCATTAAATGGCGTGCGACCGTCAATCATTTCATACACCATCACACCCAGAGCCCACCAATCGACTGCGCGAGAGTACGATTTCCCACTAAACACCTCGGGGGCCATCATTTGGTACGTGCCCACAAAAGTCGTCGTACGGCCTTTATCCGGCATGTTTTCCTTAGACATTCCAAAGTCCGTTAACGCGACGTGGCCGTCCGAATCAACCAGCACATTCTCAAGCTTCAGGTCGCGATAAATAATATCATTCTCGTGTAAGTGACGGAGCGCCAGAGCTACCTCGGCCGTGTACAGACGTGTGCGATCTTCCGAGAATCGTCGAGCTAGACGCATCTGATCCAACAAATTCCCACCCGCGTAATACTTGGACAACAAGTACAGCTTGGCTTCTGTTTGAAAGGCATAGCACAGAGTGGCTACGTATGGATGTTTGATCCGGTCAAGAATCCGTCGCTCGGCATTCGTGGCTTCGACTAATCCACGCTGGATCACGAGTTTCTTTCGAATAGCCTTCATCGCGTAAAACACCCCTTCGTCATAGCCGTGCTTCTTCCGAACGAGCTTCACGCGTCCACAAGCCCCACGACCAACCAGTTTGACAATCTCAAAATCCCCCAGACACACGGGGTCGTCATCATCCGCTGTAGGACGGATAAAGACACTGCAGCGCTCGTGAGCAGCCGCCGTGGGACTCGTGTGGTTCGTTGCGCTGCGGTCTTTGCGTCGAGGGTCGATCAAACACGGCAGCGACTGACACAAAGAGCACACACGCCAGCTGCCAAAACCAGGCACGAACTTGTCTTCGCAGCAGCGACTACAGTACTTGACTTCACACCACGAACACGGGATCCGTCGGTTCAGCATGGTTAATTTACGATGGCAAATGCCACACGCATGGATTTTGGTCGCGTTTAATGTTATCCCCGCGGCTTCACCACTTCGTGCGGCAAACGACCCAAACACGGAGCTTTTGACCATTTCAAGGGCGTAGGCGCCACTGCTGCCGAGGACATTGGACGGAACAGTGCCGGCGGACACACAGACACACCCATGACGCAATGGGCCTTGCGGGATCTTGCAGCCCACGTCAATCTCCGAGTTGAGGATCCACGACACGGCCCGTCGGGCAAGAATTCTTCGTGCAAAGTACGTATCGTGATCACTGACGTAGTGCGATGGCTCGACAAGTGCCAGGGCTTTCACCCGATCCTGTACAACACCCTGTCCGTTGTCATGATTGAGTAGATGCAGCACCATTTGCGCTCCTCGTGAAAATGCAACGATAAACACGTCGCTAAGCAAAGGAGCAATGAGTTGATCCCACGCCGTCTCGACGTGCGTGCGCGGGTGGCAGCTCTGGGCTGCGGGATTCATGATGATAACGCCGTAGTTCTCGCTCAAAGCTTTCTTCAAATACGACAGCATCGAACCACTCTCGCGGTCGCTGTCGAACTGGTTCATGCAGATACTGCGACTCCAGATGCCTGCCTCCCGGTACGGCACGATAACAAGCAGTCGTTGCTTCTTTTCGTACCCTTCCGAGACGTAAACCGTGCCTTTCAAACACTCGGTGCACGAAAAATCGCTCAGTTTCGTGCGGTCGACGTCCTTACCGTAAAGTAATTGGCGCTTGCTCGCGGCCATGACATCCCACGGCTGCGGCTCGTCCACTTTTAGTGGGGAATCACTCGGCGTTGCGTGCAAACGACTCGAGTCCGTGTCTGTGTCTTTCCTTTCTTCGCCCGTGGCCACGAGCACCTCACGGAATCCCAACTCGGAGCGCAGTCGCTGCTGCACCACGCGGATGAGATTGTCCACAAACAGGCACGAGTCCTCCGCGCTGGCTCCACTGGCCAAGCCTACGCTGCCGCGTCGCATAATCATTCCCAAGGGATTCTTGCAGGTCGACGCGCTAGATTGAGTATTAAGACGGCTAAAGCGCGACTTCACGGGCTGCTCGTTCGGATCTGTTTCAAGCGACGGCCACTCTGGTGATTCGAGGCGGAAGGAGTGCTAGGGCTGCAGGAAGGCGTGCGTACGACGGAGAGAGACGTGGTCTGGCGCACAATCAATGCCTCGAGAGAGGGGCGATGCTAGGTGCAGTGGGTTCGAGTGCTACAGAGTCTGATTTCTGCTTTTTTCGTGAAAAGAAATCCATATAGAACCGGCAAAGTATTACTAGTCAGAACACGATCGAGCACTCGCGCTGGCTCTTTCGATGTTTACGGTCCTTTTTTGGGCTAGGGAAAGGGGGGTGAGACAACGTCTGCGGCCACCTGTTCGCTGCGATCTTAGAGAATCAGGTCTTCTGGTTCCCAGACATGCCGCTGGCTCGTGTAAGGGTGCCGCTTGTCGTGATGCTCGAGCAATAGCGAGTGTCTCTTTCTGCTACCATAGCACTCTTAAACTATCAAATTGAGTGTGCTCAAGTACTGCCACTAAAATGTTTCTTTGCCGTGTCCGCGTGAGCATTGTCCGATCGTGACGTGATTGAACGTTAACGTCACTGCAATCAGGATGCAAATTTGCAGACCAGATCTCGAATTTTTTTTAAATTTTTCAACTTCAAAGCCATCTGCTTAAGCAATTTTACTCAAAAGTTCTTAGTAACTCCATAAAGTCAACTAAAATAAATACGAGCATGTCGACGCACGTAAACGCGCTGCAGCTGCAAGAAATGATTCAATAAACAAACTTAATAATGCGCTGCTCACGGAGATGAGCGCAACACGCCCAGGTGCGACATACATTGCTCTCACTCACCCATTACCTTCAACCATTAGCTGTACTACGCCAGATTCACTCATCTGGAGTATGCAGAGAACACCAAGAATCACGGTAGCGGTACATATCAGAACAGGGGAGTCCATTTGCACGAATAGACTTTGCAGTTGAAGCTCGTGGTCTCACTACGTATTCGGTAAAGTGAAACCAAGATTCTTCAACTTGAAAAAGACATTTGTCATCCTCTCGATACTGTTATACTACTAAATTGAATGTGCAGAACGAGCACCAGCCGAACTGTCATTGGAGGGACCAAAAATCTTTTAATGTATCGAAATTGTACCTTGTACTGCAGTGTCTACCTTCTTGTGGCTTCTGTAAAAAGGGCTATACATTAGTCATTATCAGCCTTGTCTTCGGTGCTGACACGCGCCTGGCTGCAGTTACGTAGTGGAGCAGGTAAAATTTACAAACTGCTGGCTGATTATGAGTTTTCAGAGCTTCATAGACACGAAATGCGCGTCACGCTACTTCTTCGAGTTCTCTTATCGGATTGGGTAAGAGCCTGAAAATATTTGCCGTCCTGATCGAGCAGTAGTTTGTATGCCAGCAGCAAATCACGACATGGAGGCGGCTCGCATCACAACTCATTTATATGTAATCAAGTGATGACAGATTTGAGAATAGCTGTTAATACCAACTTCACACCTGCCTCGGTAAACGGGTTCACAAGTGTTTTATTACGATGAATTAAAAAAAATCCGTTTCGAAATTACCTTGATTTCAGCTTTTTTCTCACCATTGTCAAACCATGCAAGAGGAGCTTTTAGCGGCGTTCGAAGCCGCAAGTTATTACTAATTGCTTGATAACCTTATAGAAAAAATTATGGAATAGGCATCATTTGTTCATTCAAGGTTGTTTGAGGAGCGTAAATCGGTGCTGATAATGTGTATGACACTTTTGATTTGAGTCGCTTTGATTTGCCCAGGTAAAAGACATGAGTTTACGTTTCGTTGCGGTAAACCGGAAATTTAGCGACAACGCCCAAACGGGAGTGCGCCGTTCGCCACATTAATAAGGTATATCCTAGATCTGTGTGAGCTTAAGAGATTAGCTCTTTATTGCAGCGTGCCACTCGAATTTTGATTAATTAAGTTTTATTTTAGTTTTTCGCATTGGGTACAATTTCTAAAGCTGTTTGGCCAAGTAATACACGACATGTGTAGGCAGGCACGTCGTAATGCGGCCACGCTCTACTTAGACACACACCCTAGCACAGCGAGGAAGCGGTTTAAACTGCTTCTCTTGCGTGCAGTAAAGTAGTTGTGGTGGGCGCGTTAGCGACTTCATCCAACACACTAAGTGTAACGGGGTGTATCGTTACATGAAATTAACGCTTAAAAGTTGTTAATTAATATATTATCTAAAAGGTAGATAATATTTGGAGGATATTACTTTATGTAGTAATGTTCAGAATTCTTATCCAGGGGCTTAGTAACGCCCCTGCAACATTCAACAGATGTGTAACAAATCTGTTGAGACCGGTGCGGGATTTCGCACCGAGTTATTTCGACGATGTATTCGTCCATAGCCGGGCCATGGACGGAAGGACGGACGTGGAAGTTCATAAAACTCACGTTCGTCAGGTTCTTACACTTATGCGAAAGCATAAATTGTATGCAAATCTCAAGAAGTGTACATTCGCCGCAAGCGAAACACCACTTCTTGGGTGCATCGTCGGTAAACACGGCGTGCGCCCTGATCCCGAAAAGATCAAGGCAATCACCGACTGGCCAGTTCCAGTCGATGTCAAGGGACTTAGAAAGTTCCTTGGTTTAGCGGCGTACTTGCACAAGTACTCTCGCAATTATGCAGAGATGACAGTTCATCTCTCTCGTCTCTTGAAAAAAGACGAGAAATGGTTATGGAACGCTGATTGTCAGCGTTCGTTTGAAGGTATCAAGCAAAGCTTGATGCAATCGCCCAT
>NW_027152052.1:0-5849 GCF_004359215.1 Bremia lactucae | reverse complement strand
CTATTTTTACCAATTAAAATGTTATCTCTATATATATCATTTAATATGTATTACGAGCGTATCTTAATCGATACCTCGCGTGACTGATGACGCTAGCCGTCATCATGGATGACGCTGGGCGTCATCCCTCCTAATGTGAATGCACCCATGTGCATCACATCCACAAGGGTTGGTCACAAATGTGCACCACATCCGAGTGTTGGGTCTAATTACTATTAATTAGTAATTGACCATCCCCTGAAGTACCAAATGTACTTAATGGGGACTGTGTAACATTAGGGCAACTTTAGCCCGTTACACTAATCTGTCACGCACCTGGAGCGTTGAGATTCGACCAAGCCAAACGAAATCTGTATTTGCTTGGTTATTTGATGGAAAATCGAGAATGAGAAAATCCTAAATAGACTAATCCTAAGAAATGAATGCATCGGCAAAGCCGGCATGCACTCGCAATGGCAGCGCCAATGAAAAGGAAAGACTTGAACTTGCTGTTGCTGTTCATCTTGGCTGCGACACCGTTCATCCATTCCGGAATATCGGCTGGAGGTGATGCGGCGTTCTGGTTGCGTTACAGTCCCTTTCGAAAAACGCGCTCACGGTCGGAACGGCGAGGCGTTTAGATGATCGTACGAGTCGGGGATTACGGCGTATAGGCGCTGGTGTTGCGGTTGACGGCTGAAGAAGCGGCGGCAAAGACGGTGTGGTTGGTGAGCGGCGTCATGGTGCTGCGAAAGCTGCAGACGATTGTAGGAATTCGTCAATCAGGCCATGGGCTTGTGCGAGGTTGACCTCTGGTTCCCACATGTCGCGTTCGTCACGGCCCAGCGAACCTTAGACTGACGGATGCCATGACGGGTGCGCTGACCGATGATGGCACGCACTTGGTTGCCTTCAGTGCCATCGCGTATGATGAGACAAGGCATGTTGTTGAGGCGCTTGTCATTGGTATCTTCGGCGTACGGCTGCAAATACGCGACATGAAACTCATCGTGGAGACGAACAGCAGGAGGAAGTAAGATATGGTAGGTGTCTGGATTCGTACGCTGGATGATCTTGTAGGTACCAATAAATCGAGCGGTTAACATGCAGCGGTCCTTGGCACCAATCTGTGTCAAATCGAGATTGAGAGTGTCGAGAAGGACTTGATATCCGACAGCGTACTGGACATCAGGCCGATTGCGGTCGTAAAAGTGTTTTTTGGTTGCTTGTGCTGTAGTAAGAGCGTCACCACATCGCTGGAGAATCTGCTTTTGGTGATCGACAAAGCGAAGAGCATTGCTGGGATTTGTGGTCGATCCAGCAGGGTGATGTCATCGAATGCACGTCGCTTGTAGCCCAGATCGGCCATGAATGGAGACATGCCGGTTCTGGCGTGCTGGCAGGAGTTGTCCGCGAACTCGGCCATGGGGAGGAGTTCGTCCTAGTCGTCTTGAGTAGGGGAAATGTACGCACGCAGGTAGTCATTGTATAATTGGTGGCTGCACTCGTTCTTTACGTCCGTAGACGGCTTGAAAGCCGTGCTCGTGTGCAGCTGCGAGCCCTGGGACGCGGATGCTGCTTTCCAAAAGGCAGATAAAAACCGGGAATAACGTTTACTCACAATAGAGTCGGAAAATCCGAGGAGCCGAACATATTCACGCACAAACAGGCGTGCCGCGTCGGGAGAAGAAGTGGATTTCGTGGTTAGCAGAAAATGCGCACGCTTGGATATCGATCCAGTACAACGAAAATAGTGTCGGAACCGAAGAGGGAGGCACGTGGAAGATCGGGCATGAAGTCCATCATAATATGGGTTCAGAGCTTGTGCGGGATATCCAACGGTGAAGGAGGCCGGCGGGCTTGCGCTGAGATTCTTTGATCCGTTGACAGAGTTCACGCGTTTGTGCGTACTTGGCGACCGTCTTGTGCATGTTGAGCCAATAGAAATTGCGCTGGACATTAGCGAGCGTCTTGGTCGTGCCGGGATGACCACGAGCGGCACTGTCGTGGCACTCAAACAAAACAGCGATGCGACGATCTTCGCATGTCGGCCACGGAGACGCCGAGGAGCGTCGGCATCAGGCTGGAGAAACAAAAGATTGTCGTCCACAAAGAAGTGCTTTATGTTCGCGCGGATGGCGTGATTTCAACTCAACTGGAGCTGCGTCTGCCGTGGATTCAAGAGCTAGGTGCTCGAGCAGCGGTCCGAATTGTTGGTCGTCGCCATAGAAAAGCTTACACTGGCCCTGGATAGATGGACGCTGGCGCATGTAATGCTGGAACGCTTCGTCCGCTGTGGTGTGTGGCTGCTGGTCACGAAGCTGCGCCAAAAGCGCACTTGGCGAGACGTGGCTCGGGTTTTCGTCGGGCTCTAGTATGGAACTACGGGAAATAGCGTCCGCAACCACATTTGTATTGCCCAGGATCCATCAAAAATCAAGGCTGGTACAAACTCAACTCATTGAGCCAGCCTGCAAGTCCTTGTGAGCATATCGTCTGGTGCAAGATGGACTCGAGCGTGCGATGGTCAGTTTCGATGAAAATACTTATTAATAGACATGCTACGATCGCATGGCGTGCAACGCAGCAAGCAGCACCTTCTCTCGAGTGGAGTACATGTGCTCAATCGGCGAGAGATTTTGCCACCGTAGGCGCACGCGCTCGCGTCCGTCGTAACCAAGTTGGAACAGGTATCCACCGACTGCGTAGTCTGACGCGTCCATCTTGACATGGAAATCGCACGATGAGTCGGGATGGCACAATATAAGAGGCGAAGAGAGATGCGTCTGATGCTAGTGGAAACAGCGGAGCTGTTCTTCACCGAGTACAATCGACTCGTGCTTGGTCTTGCCCTTGGTAGCGTCAGTAAGTGATGCTGCGAGTGATACAAAGCAGTCGCAGTTCTTGAGCACGTAAGCGCACGTTCCACGAAACGACTGAAGCTCGCGCTTGGTTCTTGGGACTGGCCACTCCGATATCGATCGGATCTTACCAGGGTTCTGCGTACGCCATTTCGGTCAATGTAATCATTTAGACACAAAATTTCTTCAGCACAGAACGTGCACTTCGAGAGTTTCACGTACAACTGCTGCTCTTAGCAGCGAGCGAGTACTTGATCCGGCGCGTCGTGATGGTCCGTGATAGAGCCGGTCGTGGTGGACACAAAAATATCATCAAGTACGCGTGGCAGAAATCGCTTGGTCACTAAAATCGGACTAGATTGGGCGATTGAAAGCCGCAAGCCTGCAGGAGAGGCACATAGGCGTAATTAAGTACTCGAATAGGTCATTTGGAGTGGAGAACGCGGTGTAGGGGATGTTGCTCTCTCGCAGGCGCACCTGGAAGAAGCCCCACTGTAGAGCGAGCGCGGAGAACCAGCGCCCCTTCGCCATGCCGTCGTAGATATCTTCTTTACGTGATATTAGTGTGGCTGGCACGCGGACACGTCCGTTAATTGCTCGGAAATTGTGAACAATGCGCCACCCGACAGCTTTCTTAACACAAAACGTTGGCGATGAAAATGGAGACTTGGGTGGGCGGATAGTTCAGGCCGCGAGCATTTCATTTGTCAACTCGCGCGGCTTCTTTCTGCTCGTTGCTGAGTCGGAACTGTTTGCGCGCAACTGGCGAAGAATCGTTCAGATCGATCTCGGCCTTGATATCAATCGTACGCGTGGGCGGCGTTGACGGCAACTCCTTCTGAAACACTGTGTCCTTGTACTTCAAGGCAACCTGTTGGACAGGGCGGTTCTCAAGCGCGTCCCAACTGGTAGCTTTTTGTCGCGTGGCCTTTTCTGTAGCTTGCAGCAAGAAACAGAACTCGCCATCGGAGGTCTCGAGCTGCCGCAATTAACGCGACAAATTACAGACGTCGGCTCAGCCACCGACGCGTACGTGTGCTTTGCATAGTAAAGCATTCCTTCGTGGTGGGATGGCGGGTGGTGCGACTTGCCGAGTGTGGACTTCTTACGAACGCCACCGACTGTTTTGGCGACACCCTCACGCACACACGGGCGAGACGGCGTCCTAATTTTAGACTTACGGGCTTTGATGACCATGTTCTGCCAATCAATTCGGGGATTCACCTCATGAAGCCACGGCATTCCTAAAAGGATATGCTTTTCTTGGGGACACTCATAACAAAAGCGTCGGTCTGTATTTGGGAAATCCATGCAACTTGACCCACAACTGAGTAACCGTGGAATAATATACTGTTGATTGTTGCCGATGCATAGTTTGAGCGGCTTGGCACACTCAACAACTGGGAGATCGAGTCGCTCGACCACGCGTGGATCAACGGCATTGAATGAGGTGCCGTTGTCAATAAATCCGCTGATTGTGGAGTTGCTGATGGTAGCAGCGTGAGAAAGGTAGCAGTAAATCTTTCCGACGCCGGCATACCATAGGCTCATTGCTGTGATAGTGGAACGCGGGTGGCGTAGAACGAAGGTGGCCGGCGGAGCGTGTACTTGTAGCACGTTTCGGTTCTTCCGGCTCGGTAGGCGGCCGACCTACCGAGCCTAAGCGTTTTTTGGCTTGCCGGCCATGGCTGCTTCAGCAGCTTTCTTGCGGCAGCAAATATCCATCGAGTAACCGTCCCGGTACAGAATGAGCACCAGAATTTCTGACCACTCGGCTTGGCTGGACCGCCAGTTTTCTTGTCGCCTGGCGTCGGCAGCTTCGTGGCGGACTTGGCGACAGTGTCTGGTTTGTGACTCGTATGCCCTGGACGCGAATCCTCAAATCGCTGAGCGAGCTCAATGGTGTCCTGCAGCGTCTTCGGGATATTCTGAGAAATGAAATTAGCCGTCTCAGATTTGAGATTCTGCTGATTAAACCGACGCTTTATGGACTCAGGCACGTCATCTGATAGCTGCGACATGAAATGCAAAAACTTTGTCGTGTACGCTTGCTGAGATCCTTGGAACCGCAACTCGAACAACTTGGTCAAAAACTTCATCTTAAAGTCACGGTCACGAAACCGTTTACGGATCTTGTCCTTGAATAGACCCAATGTGTGCACAGTGCAGTGCACATGCTGGCACTGGGCTGCCGTTTTCGTCCTTGCCGAGCGACTGCATGAAGTCACATTACCACGTCTTGGCTATCGGCCCAAGGTTAGCGAACACAGTGCCCACAAACTCGTCCGACGTTTCACTCTCCATCTCGTCGCGGTACTGAGCATAATACTGCTCAGCGCTGATGATCCAGAGCTCCAGGTCTTCCGTTTCTTGGCCCTTAAGAGATTATACCAACTAAAAATCAAGCGGATACAGTATTCGTTTGGCCCGGTCGAGTCTCAACGCTCCAAGTGCGTGACACTTAATTAACTATTGAAACGCTCCATCAGGAAGCGGGTGAGCTGTCATTCGCGAAAACTCAATTTTTATTTGATTAATGAATAACCATGAAAGCCGAAACCCAAGACCACGTCAGGCGAGACGCCAGCGTGAGGAAGACAACGCAACGTAGCATGCTAATGAGCAAGCCGCCAACGCTGCAGGTTCGAAGCCTTAAGCTCAAGACCCCGTCGCGGCTCCAAGCCAAGCGTCACCACAGCCCGCGCCGTAATCGGCGTTTGATATGGGTCATTTTTCAAGATCATTATGCATGCATAACAGCAGCAGCAACAACAGTTCAATGCGTTTATGGCGTAAAGGACTGCCCTTCAAGCGCAGCTGCGCCTGCCACAGAAAAGAAGGGCAAGCCGCCAATAGAAAGGGGTAGCTGTCACGCGAAACGTGATGCGTATTTTTATTATCATCTAACATGGACATGTTTGATGATGGAATAGTGGTCCTTGGACGGACAACAAAGTGTTACCATGTGTAACGGGGCACTACTGATTTGTACTGCTTCAGTACGATTCC
>NW_027152213.1:2673396-2678225 GCF_004359215.1 Bremia lactucae | reverse complement strand
TAATACAAAAAGCGTTGTTCTGATTATTGTTCACCTTCAAATAGCACGCGACGATTGAAAGAACGCAAGCACGACATTTCTCAAGAACCTAGCAATGCTGCTGCTACTGCTCCTTTTGTTACCGCTGGCAAGAGCCTGTACGATGATTGCAGTGGGGAGTAACGCGACAATCGATGGCTCAACCTTGGTAGCACACACTGACGATGCGGGTTTCGGGGCAGCCGACCTGCGCATGGTTCGTGTGCCAGCCCAGGACTACGAAGACGGAGCCATGCGTCACGTGTACAGGTTACAGCCAGGCTACCCGCGTCTCGTGACGCTTGAGCGAGGACCCGAGTACGAGCCGAAGAGCGATGAAGAGAAACTCATGATACCTCTGGGAAAGATACGCCAAGTACCGCATACATATGGCTACTTTGATCAGGACTATGGCTTCATGAACGAGGTACAACTTAGCATCGGAGAAAGTACAAGCGGCGCAAGGACAGTCGGCTGGTCCATCGATGCCGGCCCACATGGGTACAATATGTTTGGCATTGGAGAGTTGTCGAAAATTGCTCTAGAGCGCTGCGATTCGGCTCGGTGCGCGATCCAAACCATGGGCGACCTAGCTGTTGAGTACGGATTCTATAGTGAAGACAGTGGCGATCCTTCAAACCCCGCGTACGCGTGTGGAGCGGAGACGCTGGGGATTGCCGATCGAAACGGAGAAGTCTGGATATTTCACGTCTTAACAGGACCTCAGAACACTAGCGCCGTTTGGGCAGCCCAACGCGTTCTAGATACGCACGTGGTCGTCGTGGCCAATGGCTTTATCATTCGCGAGGTGGATTTGAAGGATCCCGATCGCTTCATGGCATCCAAAAATGTGCTATCGTTTGCCCGTGAAATGGAGTGGTGGACCCCCGAGCAAGGGAACTTTGACTTTACCGCTGCGTACGCTATCCCGACGCCCGATCCTGTGCGTGCTCTATACATGGGTCGTCGCATCTGGCGCGTCTTTGACCTGGTGGCGCCGTCCTTGCAGCTCGATTCTCGTCTTGGACACTATTCCGAAGTTCCCACCTATCCATTTTCCGTGAAACCAGACCAGAATCTTGACGTGGCGGCCGTGACCCGTTTGCTACGGGACTACTATCAAGATACCCCTTACGACTTGACGAAGGGCTTAGCAGCAGGTCCATTTGGAAATCCAATGCGCTGGGATGGCGATGAAAAAGGAGTCACAGGAGGCTGGGAACGACCGATTTCCATGTATCGGACAGTCTTTAGTTTCGTTTTGCAGGCGCGATCATTTTTGCCCGATGCTGTTGGAGGGGTCGCGTGGTACGGTCAGAGCTCGCCGCATGCTTCGATCTACGTGCCATTTTCCTGCGCCCAAGAACAAGTGCCACTGTCGTACGTTCTTGGCAAGGAAAGTGAATTTACGCAGGAATCGGCGTGGTGGGCTTTTAGCTTTGTCAATAACTGGAGCATATTACGCTTTAATGTGATAAGCAAGGACATTCGAGATCGCATTGCTGATTTGCAAGAAATCTGCTTTGACAAGCGAAAAGCAATGGAGCAACATGTTAATCACACGAACAGCTTATCAGCGTCAGACGTACGGGCGTATTTGCAGCAAGAATCAAACCAATTGGCCTCGCGAGTCATTGAAAAATGGTGGGCTTTTGCGTGGAAGCTTGTCGGTAAATACACGGATGGTTACATCACTACAGGCGAAGCTTCCAACGAAATGGAGATGCTTGGTTATCCGAAATGGTGGCTTAAGCTCAGCGACTTTTCCAAGTGGCCTGGTTCTACATTGGTGCCACCCCATATCCCTAAGCTGGAGAAGCAGCTGCAGCTATTCACAAGTCGACAAAATGCGAGTGCTAATGTTGAAATCGTACCATCACTTTTCAACCTCAAGGCTTCGATTTCAAGTACCATCTCGATTGCCCAACTTGGCATTGGTGCGATTGTTGGGGCCATTGTTGGTGCTTTTGCCATGCGGCTTGCTGTGAGACGCCAGGGGCAATACCAGTCGATTGCTTGAAGCTAATAGAAAGAAAATGCTATAGTTGGTCTAACACGCCTTCCAACGGACCACTGGTGCAATAGGTTTCGGCTTAAATATTTCATTAGAACATAAAAGCACAAGAGTTTCTAATTTAATCATCTGCCACTCACCTCAATAGCGCAATGCATATTGAGAAGCTAAAACTTACTGACGTTAGCGCTTGTCAAAGCGTCCACCTCGTGTAGTGCTTACAGAAGTCGTTTAGTCGCTAGAATTGCCCTCGTGTGTATGCACATCACGATACGGCTTCATCTTTTTTCCATTAAATGCTTGTCCTGGCTCATTTCTAAAATTTCCCTTCTTTCCCTTCTTCCGGTTTTGAAGCGATGAATAGCTACTGCCATTAGTCCTTGATGGTACTCTCGTCTCTCCAGCATTGTTATCTCTTCCTTTAACCCGATTTGGTGTAGAAGTCGCAGGAATAATGCCTTCTGTACCCATCAAGCCCATTGCTCGCAATGTCTTCCTCTGCAGCAGCGGTACTTTCTCCAAACCAATCAGCTGGCTGTAAAGAGCTCCTGTCTTTACAAGCTCCGTTTTGGACATTCTCAGCTTTTTAAGATTCGAATTATAAAAGCCCAAGAAGGCAGCGTACGCCTTTTCAGCGGATAGCTGCAATTCACTGCGGGAACGCACGTTTGCAAGAGCACGCGTCGTACGCGAATGAGGCGGATCCTGCTGAGGTTTTCGCTGCAATTCAGTTAGCGGCAGATCCGCTAAATCATTAAGCACTGCCGCTTCGAAGTCGGCCAGCACAAGAATGCCACGACCGTCCATACCCGCACGAGCAGTACGCCCTAATCGATGAATGTACTGATCACGATCGGTAAGTCCAACTTGCAAGACAAGCGACACATCAGGGTAGTCAACCCCGCGGGCTGATACGTCCGATGAAAACATGATCATTTTCTTGCCCGAACGAAAAGCACTAGCTGCCTTGGTGCGAGCAGATTGGCTCTTGCGTGAATGCATCTCCAGGACATTTGAAAAATCAGCAGCTTGAAAAAGATGTGCCATGAATTGGGCAGATCGAGCAGTTGGGAGGAATACAATGACCTTGTATGCCGGTAATTGCATGTGCTCTTCCAAAATCTTTTCTACGACGGGAATAACCTCTTTCAAGTCGCACACGACATACTCTTGCACAGCTTGCGCATTCGTTTGCTGGTCGTTCCCTTCCAGTGTATCGACAAAAATATAGTCATCGCGTAGGGCTACATTCTTGAGCTCATCGGTGGCAGCTGGTAACGTCGCGCTAAAGAGAAGCGTCTGACGCTGCTTTGGCAAATGACTAATAATTCGTATGATGTCACGGCGAAATCCCATGTCCAACAAACGATCGGCTTCATCCAGTACCAGCACTTGCAAGCAGTCCAGTTTTTGTCGTATATGTCCACTATTGTCCTCTAAATGCGCCTGCAGTCTACCTGGAGTAGATACTAGCACATCAATTCCGCCGCTTTGAATGAGCTCTTTCAAATCTTTTTTGATAGAATTGCCACCCATGAAGCACGATGTGCGCAGATCATGTACGTTTGTAAGCTTTACGGCTTCAACAGCTATCTGCTGTGCCAGCTCTCGCGTCGGAGAGATCACGAGCATCGAAATTTTGTCCTGCGGATGCTGCGGATGCCTGAGCATGCGCTCGAGTGATGGTAGAAGAAATGCAATAGTCTTACCATTGCCCGTTTTGCCCTTGGCTAATACGTCATGCCCGTCGAGCACCAGCGGCAGAGTATCCTTCTGCACGTGCGTCAGGAACTCATATCCCATTTCTTGTGTGAGCACGTCCTTCGATTTCTGACTGATTTGTAATGACGATACTAGGACGTCCGACAAATAGCTATTAGGAGCCACGCAACTCGAGCGAAAGCTGCGTGTAATCGACGGCGCGCGCGACAAGAGGCGTCGACATGTCCACATCGAATTTGAATTGGTTGGTGCACCCTTGTTTCTTAGGTAGTGCACACAATTAGTTATCGATCTAAAACCACTTTTTGGAAAATGGGGTCTAGGCAATTGTTCTGTGGGATGGCTACATCTCTCGCTTTGATGCTAATAATGGCTCCCTCGTATTCAAATGCGCTGTTTGTGAATCTAAATGGACGCGTCGAGGAGTGTTTCCACGAGTACGTGCGCACGAAACGCACGGCTTACTTAAAAATTGGTGTGCTCGAGTCATCGGGCGCTTACGACGTGCGATTAAAAGCATACGGTCCATTCTCGGCTTATCCAGAGGACGAGAAAGTGGAAAAGAAATTTTTTGACCAGATAGTGGCCACACCTTATGAGGAGAAAAGCCAAAACGTCGAGCATAGTGGCTTTAATTTCGAGTCCGAACACCGCGGCGGGTGGTACCGCTTCTGCTTGGACAACACGCACGACAGCAGTATGAAGACAATTGAGTGGTACACAGCCTTTGATCTGTCTAATAAAGACGACTTGGGTGTGGAAGACAGAGTTGACGAGCAGACTCGCCAGGGTAAGTTGTATAGAAGGTATCAGAAGGAGAGCGCTTAATTAATAATGCCTTGCAACTGGTGACTCTAGCGCACATGGAAGGTTTAAAAACAACACTCGACCATCTCAAAACCTTGCTGAACCTTATTCGCAATGAGCAGGACTATTATCGCGTCCGTGTACATCGCCATGTTCAGAGTACGGATAATGTTGATTGATAAGAATATGTATCGTGGCACAATGTGTTAATGGTTTACAAATATGTTGCAGCACTTGATAGTAGCAATTATCGTGTTGTCTACTACAC
>NW_027152213.1:2657398-2672316 GCF_004359215.1 Bremia lactucae | reverse complement strand
GAAACGTGATGCGTATTCCCACTATCATCTAACATGTCCATGTTAGATGAAGGAAATGTGGTCCTTGGACGGACTACAAAGTGCTACCAGGTGTAACGGGGCACTACGACTTGTACTGCTTCAGTACAAGTCCACTTCGCACTGCTTCAGTTGCGAGTGGTGCCTTACGTCACTTCACGTACACTAGTACGTGCAGAGGAAGACTTCTCTTTAGGACAACTACCTTAAAGAGGGTTAAATGAAAACTGTATTAATATAATTAAGTGTCTCTTTTTCTATCTGTGTAAACACTAACTTAATTATAATCTAATACTTGATAATTGAATTCTTATCTCTATCTTATCTGTAACTCTCTCTTTGATTACTCCTACAGCTGATTAGTCGGCGGAATAAATAAATATAATGGTCTATACCTATTTATGGATAAGAAATCTGAATATTACTTTATAAAGTAATATCCTGCAAAATTATCTACCATTCAGATAATATTTTATTTAGCAACCTTTAAGTGTTAATTTTATGTAACAATACACCCCGTTACAGTATTAATGTAGTAAATACCTATGAAACGATCTTTTATCTACTACTGACTTTATTATATTGATAACCAACTTTGTATGGCGCCTACTTGCGCACCGCACAATCGTGTCTTGTGACGATTAGCGGGGATGATTGAAACTTAAATCAGCCAATTAATAGAGCAAATGTCTTATTGCGTCCATATAACTAAATTTGGTAATATTGGAATGGATTAGTCAAAATTGATAAAGATAATAATTTTGAACTTTTGAATTTATTTTTCATTACAAGAATAAAATTAACTATTTCATTAATAGGAAATTATAATTATGAAACAGGACACCCTGTTACACTTTTGACATGGCCCCACGTACGTGCACCACACTTTTCTGATCTTCTTGTCTGCTTTGTTTTTCGGACCGCAATCGCGCCATAGCATAGCCTAAGTTTTAGCAGTCTCCTGCGCAGAGGGTACCGCAATTTTTAAGGAAGGATACTGGTTCGAGTGGCATAGCTTGTAGGTGAAAACGGGAGTAAAAATGATTGTTACGCTCTCATATTGACATTTATATTTGCATGCGTTCTGATTGGCCTAATTCCGCGCGGATGTACAAATAGCAGAGGTGTGAAATGGCTTAAAATAAATAAAGATCTCTTCAGGACAAAAAATTATGCAACGGTACAACCTGCTACAATAGGAATATGTTTTACCGATTTTGTCTACACAAAGCTGCGCACATAGGCAGCGAAACTTGTGCACACCCAGCAGGTACACGTGTTTGCATATACTTGTTGAATAAATATTCACAAAGAAGGTGAATATTGCGACGTTTCAAGTTAGGCGCAGAGAAGGTGCGTAATGCGAATTTTCAAGATACAAACAAAGAAGGTACAGTGAGGGCAAATTAAGGGCTCATTACTCACCTATGTTAAACTATCGCATGCTCTACAACGTGTTTAGCTCCTATAACGTAATTTAAGACAGGATAATTAGTGATGCACAAGTAGGATTAAGATAATACATATTACTTTCCCATTTACGACTTCGTCAATAAGCTTCCTACATCTACACCAATTTAACAGGTTATGAGCCCAACAACCAACTCAACTGCAAGTGATGTCGAGCTTCCGACAAATTCTAGTCACGAAAGGGCTAGGTCGGAATCGGCAACAATTACACCGCCTCATACCTCTGAAAAGGGTACGGGAGCTGAGGCGCTATCCAAGATGATTGATATGCTTACTGGGATAGATGAGCGAATGAAGAAAATAGAAGCTTCTCCAATCTAGGTTGGCCGAGGATGAAAGGTTAAGAGGTGCGGTTGAAAGTGGATTGTTAACATCCATGCTAGGCGCTAATTTCGCTGGTCGACTACACCGCGATGCCTTGGACGATTCCGTGATGAGGGAGCGATATAAAATTTTGGGTGACTAAAATCGGCACCATCCAAGAATACGAGCTAGGGTGGCACAGAGGGAACAAGAAATACCTCAAATCCCTGTGCAATTTACTCCGTATCAACGTCAAAGCCCTCCTGTGCCGATTCAGCGAACGCCACATCCGGTAAATTACAGGATTCTGGATGCCAGGCAACGAATGTTGGCTGTTCGAATGTTCGATGGGACCGAAGTATATGCTGGTCTGGGATTAGTTTATTTTTGATTGGGGAAGGACGTTTTGGAGACATTTTGACATGGCCTAAGAATCATGTGAATTTCCTTGGACTGAAATGGTCAAAACTGAAGCTTTAGGACAATATCTTACGGGCACTGCCGAAAGATATCTCAGCAAACAAGTGGATTCATGGTGGCATGTTTTACCAACTCTACAATACGTGATCGATAGGATGCATGACGCGTTCAAAACAACAATAGCTGCTGCTCAGGCAATTAAACTCTTTACTAACAAAAAAGAGGCAAGGCGATCTTGGCCTGAGCATTTTTTATACTTGGTGGCTGTGAGCGATGCAGCAAGGGGCGAGGAGTAACAAATACTGGACAATATTGTCAGATACGACTCCCCTGATTTAGCTTCCATTTTTTAGTGGTCAAGTACTCAACCCAGAGAACCGATATTTTGGTTTAAGCTGAGGAATTGGCTCATTTGGCCCAAGCGTTCGAGCTCGAATCTTGATTGGGCCGAGATTTTTGGAAATGAGGTGTTGACAAACATTAAAGATAAGATAGGGCGCAAGGAGACCCGCACGTGTTATAATTGCGGTAAAGTCGGACACGTGAAATCCGACTGCAAATCCAAACGACAACTTTAAAATAATGGCCGACACGGAAAATCAGCCGAAAATATAGCTCTGGCGATTCAGGAAGCCAGAGGAAACCGCAACGATTTTGATAAATCAAACAATATCACTGAAAGATTGAGTTCAGATGCCTGGATACTAGACAGCGCGTCTAGCAGACATCTCGTAAATGATAATTTTTTACTTAAAAATCTTAAACTGTGTCAATTGGAGTGCCATTCGGCGGATAACGAGATAATCCGACTCACTCAAGTTGGAAATGTGGTTTTGACGGTGATGGCTCAAGGTCGCAATGGACAAATCACACTTACCGTGGTATACCTGGCTTCCGAGCTTTCAAGAATTATTTCGTATGGAAAGTTCGAGTGTAAATATTTTGGTCTTGGGTATACCAATTATTGTCGCACCTGGACACGAAAGTCAGATAGAATGGTGATATTCGACATTGACATGAAATAGAATGTGCTTTACGTGCAAGTGGTGGACACTGAGAATAATTGTAAGTCCTTAAAAGAAGTGATAACCGTGGTGCTTGCTGAAGGATCAAAGTCACCCAGGACCGTTATAGAAAGTGGTACATTGTATTATTTTCACCAAAGGTTGGGTCATCTTTCGTATGAAGCCATTGAACGGATGGCAAAGGAACCAGACTTTGGAATTATGATAACGAGCTTCTCAAGACCAACATGTATTTCGTGTGCACAAGGGAATCAGACCAAAAACGCTCAGTCAAGAAAGGACACAGGTATCAACTCCCCAATCGATCGAATTGGGGGGGGGGTAGTCTATTCAGATTTGAAGGGTCCTATGACGCCTAAGTACAGACTTTGGAACATGTATATAGTCAACTTTATCGATCACAAATCCAACCATTGCAAAGTGTTCTTGGCACCAATAAATGACAAGGCAGCAAGGAAGTTTGAACACTTCTTAGCGCTTTTGGAAAGTAGATTTAAATATAATATTCACGTATTGCGTAAAGATGGAGGTGGCGAATACGAAAATGAGGGTTTATTTTGCAAACCCATTGGAGTAGCTCGATCAAGTCAGCGAAGCTCGCAATCAAGCTTCGGATGGCAAAGCAGAGCCTATGCACTGGACGATTTTAAACATGGCAAGGTCAATGATATTCGCTAGTCGGTTACCTTTATCATTTTGAGTGGATACCGTAAAATACGCCGCCTACAATTTAAATCGTAGTCCTACGAGTGCAAATGCAAACGGGCATCACCAATCGAAGTGCTAACAAATCAAGTGCCAGATTTACGGGACATTGTGGCTTTCGGTTCCGTATGTACCGTGTATCGAAACCCAAGCAAAAATTCACTTGCACAACGATCTCAGGTAGGGATTTAAATAAAAAAAAGTGATGAAGTCAAGTGCTTCAGGGTTTTCATGCAGGAAGCTAATAAGGTTACGGTAAGACAACACGTGCAGAATATTGAAACTTCGAGCACGGACCAGAATAATCAGCTTCAGAGCACATTGGCTAATAAAGATCAAGGAGAAAAAGTATCCCATTCGAAATCCAAGATCAAGACAGGTGTTAAAAAGACTAAGACCTGGAAAGGGATGCGCATCAAACCAGAAGTTAAGCCAGGTCAAATGAAGTAATACAGACTCGGGAGGAGCCAATGAGACCTGCGCAAGTCGTTGTTCATGTATATGAAAGGGACCCTAAGCATTATGGTGAAGCTATGAAAAGTTCGAAATGCGAAGAGTGGAAGATAGCAATGACTGAAGAATTAAAGGTATTGAAAGATAATGGGTTGTGAGTATTAATTAAGCGACCACCCCACAATAACGCCTTACACACTAAATAGATGTACAAGACGAAGACTGATTTAAATGAAGACATCGAACGATTAAAGGCCAGGCTTGTGGCATGTGGTAACGAGCAGGTATATGGAATTGCTTATGAATTCACTTTTGCTGCTGTTATGGAAATTTCAACAATTAAAGTGTTGCTGGCATTGGCGGCCACTTGGAGAGCTCCAGCCAAGCATGGAATTATTCTGAATGCCTACGTTAAGGCAAATAAAGAGCCAGGATTGAACATATACCTCCATGTACCGCAGTCAATGGAATTGGGTACTAAAATTAAAAAAAACTTGGGCGTCAAACACAAGCAAGAAGTTGTATTGGAATACGAAAAAGTTTGTACGGCTTGAAACAAGCCGGGCGTCTTTGGAGCCAATTGCTACATAAAAATTGAAAAAAGCAGGGTTTCGACAATGCATCTCAGACATGTGTCTTAATTGGAAACGCGACGTTATTGGTATTGTTGTTGTAGGTGTATATGTCAATGATCTTCTTGATAAAGGGACAAGCTGACCGGTTGTAGAAGATCTTTTCACTGGACTGAAGAGTAAATCCATTAAAGATCTGGGTCAAGTTAGCAAGTTTCTCGGAATGCGAGTGAAACTTGAAGATGCTCAAGGTTATATCCTGCATAAGGGGAAGACTATCACGGAAAGTTTGCGTGAGCATGGAATGCTGAAAGCAAACCTCACGCGTGCACAAATTGGCGCCGACTGCTACGAAGTGGCAACAAGTGATATCATCTTTCTCGAAAACTCATCGAAGGATGAGGGACCCACAATTAAGAATTTTCAATCACTTGTTGGATATTTAATGTGGATATCGAGGTGCACTAGACCTGATATATCTTTTGCGGTTCACAAGGCTACGAGACAGACACACAAGCCAAGACTACAAGATTGGAAGCTTGCGAAAAGGATTGCCAGATACCTAAGATGAACCAAGGCTCTAAAGCTAGAATTGAAGCTGATACAAGAGAAGATCACCGGCATATATTTGGAGTCGAACAGTGACGCTGACTTTGCAGCTGACAAAAAAGATCGCAAGTCGCTTACCGGATGCGTTATACTAGGAGGGTTTGCTTTAACAACGATAGAAGCCGAGTTTGTAACAGCTTCGGAAGTCGCAAGGGACCTATTAAGCGTACATGAAATGCTTATGAAAATTGGCTTAAAGCCGGCCTTACCTATGGTTATGCACGTGGACAACCAAGCAGCTACAAGTCAACTTACGGGTGAAGCATCGTCGTTAAAAGCCAAGCACATCGATGTGCGAATCAAGTTTTTGTGCGATTATGCAAAAAAGGGTAATTATAGCTTGTTATGTGAAGACCGAACTAATGCTAGGTGATTTACTCCCTAAGGCGTTAGATACGCGCAAGATTCAAGAATTGTGAAAGTTATCGGCTAGGGGTGAGCATGTGACAGAGTAGTGTTGAAATATGCACAAAAGAAGGTGCATATGGCGACGTTTCAAGTTACGCCCAGAGAAGGTGCGTAATGCAAATTTTCAAGATACAAACAAAGAAGGTACAGTGAGTGCAAATGAGGGCTCATTCCTCACCAATGTAACGGGCTAAAGTTGCCCTAATGTTACACAGTCCCCCTACTTAAGGGGATGGTCAATTACTAAATAATAGTAATTAGACCCAACACTTGGGTGTGGTGCACATTTGTGACCAACCCTTATGGATGTGATGCACATGGGTGCATTCACATTAGGAGGGATGACGCCCAGCGTCATCCATGATGACGGCTAGCGTCATCAGTTTCGCGAGGTATCTATAAAGATACGCTCGCAATACATATTAAATGATATTTATAGAGATAACATTTTAATTGGTAAAAATAGGTATTTGTATTTAATTNATTGTTCACCTTCAAATAGCACGCGACGATTGAAAGAACGCAAGCACGACATTTCTCAAGAACCTAGCAATGCTGCTGCTACTGCTCCTTTTGTTACCGCTGGCAAGAGCCTGTACGATGATTGCAGTGGGGAGTAACGCGACAATCGATGGCTCAACCTTGGTAGCACACACTGACGATGCGGGTTTCGGGGCAGCCGACCTGCGCATGGTTCGTGTGCCAGCCCAGGACTACGAAGACGGAGCCATGCGTCACGTGTACAGGTTACAGCCAGGCTACCCGCGTCTCGTGACGCTTGAGCGAGGACCCGAGTACGAGCCGAAGAGCGATGAAGAGAAACTCATGATACCTCTGGGAAAGATACGCCAAGTACCGCATACATATGGCTACTTTGATCAGGACTATGGCTTCATGAACGAGGTACAACTTAGCATCGGAGAAAGTACAAGCGGCGCAAGGACAGTCGGCTGGTCCATCGATGCCGGCCCACATGGGTACAATATGTTTGGCATTGGAGAGTTGTCGAAAATTGCTCTAGAGCGCTGCGATTCGGCTCGGTGCGCGATCCAAACCATGGGCGACCTAGCTGTTGAGTACGGATTCTATAGTGAAGACAGTGGCGATCCTTCAAACCCCGCGTACGCGTGTGGAGCGGAGACGCTGGGGATTGCCGATCGAAACGGAGAAGTCTGGATATTTCACGTCTTAACAGGACCTCAGAACACTAGCGCCGTTTGGGCAGCCCAACGCGTTCTAGATACGCACGTGGTCGTCGTGGCCAATGGCTTTATCATTCGCGAGGTGGATTTGAAGGATCCCGATCGCTTCATGGCATCCAAAAATGTGCTATCGTTTGCCCGTGAAATGGAGTGGTGGACCCCCGAGCAAGGGAACTTTGACTTTACCGCTGCGTACGCTATCCCGACGCCCGATCCTGTGCGTGCTCTATACATGGGTCGTCGCATCTGGCGCGTCTTTGACCTGGTGGCGCCGTCCTTGCAGCTCGATTCTCGTCTTGGACACTATTCCGAAGTTCCCACCTATCCATTTTCCGTGAAACCAGACCAGAATCTTGACGTGGCGGCCGTGACCCGTTTGCTACGGGACTACTATCAAGATACCCCTTACGACTTGACGAAGGGCTTAGCAGCAGGTCCATTTGGAAATCCAATGCGCTGGGATGGCGATGAAAAAGGAGTCACAGGAGGCTGGGAACGACCGATTTCCATGTATCGGACAGTCTTTAGTTTCGTTTTGCAGGCGCGATCATTTTTGCCCGATGCTGTTGGAGGGGTCGCGTGGTACGGTCAGAGCTCGCCGCATGCTTCGATCTACGTGCCATTTTCCTGCGCCCAAGAACAAGTGCCACTGTCGTACGTTCTTGGCAAGGAAAGTGAATTTACGCAGGAATCGGCGTGGTGGGCTTTTAGCTTTGTCAATAACTGGAGCATATTACGCTTTAATGTGATAAGCAAGGACATTCGAGATCGCATTGCTGATTTGCAAGAAATCTGCTTTGACAAGCGAAAAGCAATGGAGCAACATGTTAATCACACGAACAGCTTATCAGCGTCAGACGTACGGGCGTATTTGCAGCAAGAATCAAACCAATTGGCCTCGCGAGTCATTGAAAAATGGTGGGCTTTTGCGTGGAAGCTTGTCGGTAAATACACGGATGGTTACATCACTACAGGCGAAGCTTCCAACGAAATGGAGATGCTTGGTTATCCGAAATGGTGGCTTAAGCTCAGCGACTTTTCCAAGTGGCCTGGTTCTACATTGGTGCCACCCCATATCCCTAAGCTGGAGAAGCAGCTGCAGCTATTCACAAGTCGACAAAATGCGAGTGCTAATGTTGAAATCGTACCATCACTTTTCAACCTCAAGGCTTCGATTTCAAGTACCATCTCGATTGCCCAACTTGGCATTGGTGCGATTGTTGGGGCCATTGTTGGTGCTTTTGCCATGCGGCTTGCTGTGAGACGCCAGGGGCAATACCAGTCGATTGCTTGAAGCTAATAGAAAGAAAATGCTATAGTTGGTCTAACACGCCTTCCAACGGACCACTGGTGCAATAGGTTTCGGCTTAAATATTTCATTAGAACATAAAAGCACAAGAGTTTCTAATTTAATCATCTGCCACTCACCTCAATAGCGCAATGCATATTGAGAAGCTAAAACTTACTGACGTTAGCGCTTGTCAAAGCGTCCACCTCGTGTAGTGCTTACAGAAGTCGTTTAGTCGCTAGAATTGCCCTCGTGTGTATGCACATCACGATACGGCTTCATCTTTTTTCCATTAAATGCTTGTCCTGGCTCATTTCTAAAATTTCCCTTCTTTCCCTTCTTCCGGTTTTGAAGCGATGAATAGCTACTGCCATTAGTCCTTGATGGTACTCTCGTCTCTCCAGCATTGTTATCTCTTCCTTTAACCCGATTTGGTGTAGAAGTCGCAGGAATAATGCCTTCTGTACCCATCAAGCCCATTGCTCGCAATGTCTTCCTCTGCAGCAGCGGTACTTTCTCCAAACCAATCAGCTGGCTGTAAAGAGCTCCTGTCTTTACAAGCTCCGTTTTGGACATTCTCAGCTTTTTAAGATTCGAATTATAAAAGCCCAAGAAGGCAGCGTACGCCTTTTCAGCGGATAGCTGCAATTCACTGCGGGAACGCACGTTTGCAAGAGCACGCGTCGTACGCGAATGAGGCGGATCCTGCTGAGGTTTTCGCTGCAATTCAGTTAGCGGCAGATCCGCTAAATCATTAAGCACTGCCGCTTCGAAGTCGGCCAGCACAAGAATGCCACGACCGTCCATACCCGCACGAGCAGTACGCCCTAATCGATGAATGTACTGATCACGATCGGTAAGTCCAACTTGCAAGACAAGCGACACATCAGGGTAGTCAACCCCGCGGGCTGATACGTCCGATGAAAACATGATCATTTTCTTGCCCGAACGAAAAGCACTAGCTGCCTTGGTGCGAGCAGATTGGCTCTTGCGTGAATGCATCTCCAGGACATTTGAAAAATCAGCAGCTTGAAAAAGATGTGCCATGAATTGGGCAGATCGAGCAGTTGGGAGGAATACAATGACCTTGTATGCCGGTAATTGCATGTGCTCTTCCAAAATCTTTTCTACGACGGGAATAACCTCTTTCAAGTCGCACACGACATACTCTTGCACAGCTTGCGCATTCGTTTGCTGGTCGTTCCCTTCCAGTGTATCGACAAAAATATAGTCATCGCGTAGGGCTACATTCTTGAGCTCATCGGTGGCAGCTGGTAACGTCGCGCTAAAGAGAAGCGTCTGACGCTGCTTTGGCAAATGACTAATAATTCGTATGATGTCACGGCGAAATCCCATGTCCAACAAACGATCGGCTTCATCCAGTACCAGCACTTGCAAGCAGTCCAGTTTTTGTCGTATATGTCCACTATTGTCCTCTAAATGCGCCTGCAGTCTACCTGGAGTAGATACTAGCACATCAATTCCGCCGCTTTGAATGAGCTCTTTCAAATCTTTTTTGATAGAATTGCCACCCATGAAGCACGATGTGCGCAGATCATGTACGTTTGTAAGCTTTACGGCTTCAACAGCTATCTGCTGTGCCAGCTCTCGCGTCGGAGAGATCACGAGCATCGAAATTTTGTCCTGCGGATGCTGCGGATGCCTGAGCATGCGCTCGAGTGATGGTAGAAGAAATGCAATAGTCTTACCATTGCCCGTTTTGCCCTTGGCTAATACGTCATGCCCGTCGAGCACCAGCGGCAGAGTATCCTTCTGCACGTGCGTCAGGAACTCATATCCCATTTCTTGTGTGAGCACGTCCTTCGATTTCTGACTGATTTGTAATGACGATACTAGGACGTCCGACAAATAGCTATTAGGAGCCACGCAACTCGAGCGAAAGCTGCGTGTAATCGACGGCGCGCGCGACAAGAGGCGTCGACATGTCCACATCGAATTTGAATTGGTTGGTGCACCCTTGTTTCTTAGGTAGTGCACACAATTAGTTATCGATCTAAAACCACTTTTTGGAAAATGGGGTCTAGGCAATTGTTCTGTGGGATGGCTACATCTCTCGCTTTGATGCTAATAATGGCTCCCTCGTATTCAAATGCGCTGTTTGTGAATCTAAATGGACGCGTCGAGGAGTGTTTCCACGAGTACGTGCGCACGAAACGCACGGCTTACTTAAAAATTGGTGTGCTCGAGTCATCGGGCGCTTACGACGTGCGATTAAAAGCATACGGTCCATTCTCGGCTTATCCAGAGGACGAGAAAGTGGAAAAGAAATTTTTTGACCAGATAGTGGCCACACCTTATGAGGAGAAAAGCCAAAACGTCGAGCATAGTGGCTTTAATTTCGAGTCCGAACACCGCGGCGGGTGGTACCGCTTCTGCTTGGACAACACGCACGACAGCAGTATGAAGACAATTGAGTGGTACACAGCCTTTGATCTGTCTAATAAAGACGACTTGGGTGTGGAAGACAGAGTTGACGAGCAGACTCGCCAGGGTAAGTTGTATAGAAGGTATCAGAAGGAGAGCGCTTAATTAATAATGCCTTGCAACTGGTGACTCTAGCGCACATGGAAGGTTTAAAAACAACACTCGACCATCTCAAAACCTTGCTGAACCTTATTCGCAATGAGCAGGACTATTATCGCGTCCGTGTACATCGCCATGTTCAGAGTACGGATAATGTTGATTGATAAGAATATGTATCGTGGCACAATGTGTTAATGGTTTACAAATATGTTGCAGCACTTGATAGTAGCAATTATCGTGTTGTCTACTACACAATTGTTGAATTAATAATATTGGGAGCCATATATGGTGGGCAATCCTTCCTGCTGCATAAGTGGTTTAACGATCGCGGCTACCTTTCCAAGCGCCAGTGGGCGTAATGAGACATTCAAAGCGCATAGCGTCGAGAATTGTAGCTTTAAGGGTGGGCTTTAATAGTGCTGGCTAAGTGACGACGTGAGATTACAAAATTTATATATCTTCTTGCTTTACAAATCTGAAATGCGATTTGATTTGCGGCTTTTGCTTTCACTCTCGATTGTCTCCAACTCTTTAATAATATGCAGACATTGGCGCTGACGGTCGATGGAGGTGTCAGCACTTCCTGCAGCGGACACCGTCACATGGTACGCTGAAACTCCTTCTCCCTCCTTCTTCACAGAGATATAAACTGCAGTGTTATCGATTAATACATATTCTGGAAAAAAGCGATACCTGCCTTGTTCCTTCGTTAGGATACCATCGATCGGGCTAAGATTCAAGAGATCTCTTACTCTTGCTAAGCAGATACTGTTTGACGTTGCCGCTGCTTCATTTGGGCCTGAAGCAGCCTCTTGCTCTCCAATTTTTAAAGCTTTAAAAGTTCCTCGCTGTAAGTACAAGACTTGAAATAACGAGCGCTTAAGTAGAGGCTGTTGTGTGCCCGGGCTGATGCACTCCAATTCGATAAACCCTTCTACGAAACCCGCAACGTCAGGCAACGAAACTAGCACGCAAACACTTTTTCCAGCTCCTAGCGACTCAAACGTCTTTGATAAGATTATTCCTTTAATATTTATCATCTGCGCGCGAATCGTCATCTGGCCTAGCATAATTTGCGAGTCGTTGAGCACCTCGATATGTAGTCCTTTGCCGACCGTGTAACTGGTAGAGATGAGAAGCTTTTGCAACATGGCCGATTCCATCACCTCGTTCATCATGTGCATTACTTGCGCACTCTGCGATAGACTCTGCCCAACGCGCTCGAACACGGATTCGAACGACTGATGCAGAGTACCAGCGTAAGCCTCCAGCATCTTTGCAGTCTCATCCATTGTGTTTACTTTATTAAAAGCTAAATTTTGCAGCTTTGTTCATTGTTCATCTGCAATGTATGAATACGTATTTGGAACTAACGATTAATGACATCACTTATTTCTGATACTCGACTTATTTAGTGGGGAGAATTGTAACGGGACACTACGACTTGTACTGCTTCAGTACAAGTCCACTTCGCACTGTTTCAGTTGCGAGTGGTGCCTTACGTCACTTCACTTACACTAGTACGTGCAGAGGAAGACTTCTCTTTAAGACAACTACCTTAATGAGGGTTAAATGAAAACTGTGTTAATATAATTAAGTTTCTTTTCTTTCTATCTGTTAATGCAAACTTAAATATGAACTAATACTAAACATGCAAGGAATCTTATCTGTCTCTCTCTCTTTGTTTACGTTAACGGCTGATTAGTCTGAGAGATAAATAGATATAATGGCCTATACCTATTTATGGATAAGATTTCTGAACATTACTATATAAAGCAATGTTCTCCAAATATTATCTACCTTTTACATAATATATTAATTAACAACCTTTAAGTGTTAATTTCATGTAACGATAAACCCCGCTACATCACCCCTCCCTTAAACGACAATCACTCTGACTGTAATTGGATAGAGTGGTCACTTTGTGACCACTTAGTTGAAAATAATGTTGATTAATCAGAACCATCATTTTAAATTCTATCGCATGAGCCTTTGGCTGCGGTTCATGCAGCCGCGGGTGACGCACTAATGTCTCTTGCGGCAGACGGAACGTCTGCCGTAGTATCGTCTTCTCGCGCAACACTAGATGTTGCGGGTGCAGTGGTTTGGAAATAGCAACGCGAGGAGAAGACGCTATGTTGTGCATCGATCTGTTGAGGATCGTTACAATTTCGACAACCCTCTTAAGGATTGCTGGGATGGAAATCTTGGGTAATTGAGGTCGCGCGGGTAGCTGAGTTGTAAAGCTTCCGATTGGATGGTTCCTGATCGCCGGTAGAGCCCACCACAACCACAACAGTTGCAGAGTGGTGTGGAAATCAGGTGTTTATTATCGAGTCCATGCAAAGGTTTATCACACTACCCGTTGAATGTGGTTTACCACGTGAATTCGACCCCTCTTTGGAGGTCGACTACGAATGCGAGTCGGACGAAATGGCCGACTCGGGAAGAATAGAACAGTCGCCGTAAAGACGTCAGGCGGCTGACTATGAGCCTTCGAATGAGAGGGCTCATTCTGATAGACGAGTTAATAGTCTGTTTGGTTCCGACGATGAGGATGATTCATCATCGTCTGTTCCGTCTCCCGTACGGTCACCTGCACCTGTTTCTGTGCAAGGAAATGACGATGGCATAAGCCATCGTAATAAAAGTTCTTGTGGTACCCCTGCTTCAGTATGTACCACTCAGGGGATCGTAGACACTAAAATGTATCGTCTTGCTCCTGACAAGAAGCCGTGGCTTTTGCCAGAAAGGCTCATCAATAGCTTGTCTGAAGAAACTACTCCTCACAATAGATGTCCTTTATTTATTGCGACAAAGCTACATGGCCTTGATCCCAGCGCGAAGAACTTTCGCGCTGAGGAAGATTTCTATCTCGATGCTTTTCTAAAGCATCCATGGTTTAGTGGCAATAATAAGCGAGATAAAGTCTCGCTTATGCAAGCTTGGAGCGCGTTCATTCGCAATGTTAAATACATTGGACGCGAAGCTTGGCTTCAAAAACTTAACGCGAATCTCGTTAAGTTTGAGAAACGAACTCCAACCGGTGCAAAGCATAAATTGCATCGGTTGTCACGTGAGGCTGGGCTTCCATGCCTCACGTGGGGTGATCCCTGTCCGTGTTGTGTTGACCACACGAAAAGAGTAAAAGGGGATGTCTATTCCCTTTCTTCGCCCTGAGGAAGGACTCGCATCTCTATTTAGATGCTGGATGCGATTGACGTTATGCAATCGATTTACAAGTGCCAGGGGCGCGTGTTTCCCGATGGACCTTCTGAACCATCGAATGGGTCTCTTCATACTGACGGACGAGGCCCTCAACGTCAGCAATCAGCTGGGAACGAGGCTCCCAGCTGTCATGTGATGGTGAATAACCGCGCCAGAGAAAAAGATAACTCGTTCGCTGCCCCTTCAAATCACGGTGGTTCGGAATACGTTCCACAAGGAAACGTTGACCACCGTGGGAATCCACCAATGGTTGTGGTGGAGGAGGAAAATTAGATCCGAACCGTGTGTCGGATCTAGAGTCGAAGATCGACAAAATCGATTGCTTCCTCCATGATTTGGAGGAGGGACTTGACCACGAGCGCGGCAAGCGTCGCTCGTCGAGCAGATGGTGCAGGCTCACCATATCGAGCGATTGGAAGACCGTTCGAAGAGTGCGTACTCCATGTTGGAGTACGAACGGAAGTATCATGCTGTTCGCGATGAGCTGTGGTCAGCTCATCGTATAGTTTCGAGGATAGTCGGAACCGGCATGAGAAACTTCAGGTTCAACATGAGAACCTGGTTCGCGATCACAAGAATCTTTTGGGGATTCATGTAAAAGGGTGGTCAAATCCGTCCTCGGAAGAAGCCGCGTACCAATGGTACGGGCGGAGCCGACCAACGTAAAACGTAG
>NW_027152213.1:2653421-2656995 GCF_004359215.1 Bremia lactucae | reverse complement strand
AAACTGTGTCAATTGGAGTGCCATTCGGCGGATAACGAGATAATCCGACTCACTCAAGTTGGAAATGTGGTTTTGACGGTGATGGCTCAAGGTCGCAATGGACAAATCACACTTACCGTGGTATACCTGGCTTCCGAGCTTTCAAGAATTATTTCGTATGGAAAGTTCGAGTGTAAATATTTTGGTCTTGGGTATACCAATTATTGTCGCACCTGGACACGAAAGTCAGATAGAATGGTGATATTCGACATTGACATGAAATAGAATGTGCTTTACGTGCAAGTGGTGGACACTGAGAATAATTGTAAGTCCTTAAAAGAAGTGATAACCGTGGTGCTTGCTGAAGGATCAAAGTCACCCAGGACCGTTATAGAAAGTGGTACATTGTATTATTTTCACCAAAGGTTGGGTCATCTTTCGTATGAAGCCATTGAACGGATGGCAAAGGAACCAGACTTTGGAATTATGATAACGAGCTTCTCAAGACCAACATGTATTTCGTGTGCACAAGGGAATCAGACCAAAAACGCTCAGTCAAGAAAGGACACAGGTATCAACTCCCCAATCGATCGAATTGGGGGGGGGGTAGTCTATTCAGATTTGAAGGGTCCTATGACGCCTAAGTACAGACTTTGGAACATGTATATAGTCAACTTTATCGATCACAAATCCAACCATTGCAAAGTGTTCTTGGCACCAATAAATGACAAGGCAGCAAGGAAGTTTGAACACTTCTTAGCGCTTTTGGAAAGTAGATTTAAATATAATATTCACGTATTGCGTAAAGATGGAGGTGGCGAATACGAAAATGAGGGTTTATTTTGCAAACCCATTGGAGTAGCTCGATCAAGTCAGCGAAGCTCGCAATCAAGCTTCGGATGGCAAAGCAGAGCCTATGCACTGGACGATTTTAAACATGGCAAGGTCAATGATATTCGCTAGTCGGTTACCTTTATCATTTTGAGTGGATACCGTAAAATACGCCGCCTACAATTTAAATCGTAGTCCTACGAGTGCAAATGCAAACGGGCATCACCAATCGAAGTGCTAACAAATCAAGTGCCAGATTTACGGGACATTGTGGCTTTCGGTTCCGTATGTACCGTGTATCGAAACCCAAGCAAAAATTCACTTGCACAACGATCTCAGGTAGGGATTTAAATAAAAAAAAGTGATGAAGTCAAGTGCTTCAGGGTTTTCATGCAGGAAGCTAATAAGGTTACGGTAAGACAACACGTGCAGAATATTGAAACTTCGAGCACGGACCAGAATAATCAGCTTCAGAGCACATTGGCTAATAAAGATCAAGGAGAAAAAGTATCCCATTCGAAATCCAAGATCAAGACAGGTGTTAAAAAGACTAAGACCTGGAAAGGGATGCGCATCAAACCAGAAGTTAAGCCAGGTCAAATGAAGTAATACAGACTCGGGAGGAGCCAATGAGACCTGCGCAAGTCGTTGTTCATGTATATGAAAGGGACCCTAAGCATTATGGTGAAGCTATGAAAAGTTCGAAATGCGAAGAGTGGAAGATAGCAATGACTGAAGAATTAAAGGTATTGAAAGATAATGGGTTGTGAGTATTAATTAAGCGACCACCCCACAATAACGCCTTACACACTAAATAGATGTACAAGACGAAGACTGATTTAAATGAAGACATCGAACGATTAAAGGCCAGGCTTGTGGCATGTGGTAACGAGCAGGTATATGGAATTGCTTATGAATTCACTTTTGCTGCTGTTATGGAAATTTCAACAATTAAAGTGTTGCTGGCATTGGCGGCCACTTGGAGAGCTCCAGCCAAGCATGGAATTATTCTGAATGCCTACGTTAAGGCAAATAAAGAGCCAGGATTGAACATATACCTCCATGTACCGCAGTCAATGGAATTGGGTACTAAAATTAAAAAAAACTTGGGCGTCAAACACAAGCAAGAAGTTGTATTGGAATACGAAAAAGTTTGTACGGCTTGAAACAAGCCGGGCGTCTTTGGAGCCAATTGCTACATAAAAATTGAAAAAAGCAGGGTTTCGACAATGCATCTCAGACATGTGTCTTAATTGGAAACGCGACGTTATTGGTATTGTTGTTGTAGGTGTATATGTCAATGATCTTCTTGATAAAGGGACAAGCTGACCGGTTGTAGAAGATCTTTTCACTGGACTGAAGAGTAAATCCATTAAAGATCTGGGTCAAGTTAGCAAGTTTCTCGGAATGCGAGTGAAACTTGAAGATGCTCAAGGTTATATCCTGCATAAGGGGAAGACTATCACGGAAAGTTTGCGTGAGCATGGAATGCTGAAAGCAAACCTCACGCGTGCACAAATTGGCGCCGACTGCTACGAAGTGGCAACAAGTGATATCATCTTTCTCGAAAACTCATCGAAGGATGAGGGACCCACAATTAAGAATTTTCAATCACTTGTTGGATATTTAATGTGGATATCGAGGTGCACTAGACCTGATATATCTTTTGCGGTTCACAAGGCTACGAGACAGACACACAAGCCAAGACTACAAGATTGGAAGCTTGCGAAAAGGATTGCCAGATACCTAAGATGAACCAAGGCTCTAAAGCTAGAATTGAAGCTGATACAAGAGAAGATCACCGGCATATATTTGGAGTCGAACAGTGACGCTGACTTTGCAGCTGACAAAAAAGATCGCAAGTCGCTTACCGGATGCGTTATACTAGGAGGGTTTGCTTTAACAACGATAGAAGCCGAGTTTGTAACAGCTTCGGAAGTCGCAAGGGACCTATTAAGCGTACATGAAATGCTTATGAAAATTGGCTTAAAGCCGGCCTTACCTATGGTTATGCACGTGGACAACCAAGCAGCTACAAGTCAACTTACGGGTGAAGCATCGTCGTTAAAAGCCAAGCACATCGATGTGCGAATCAAGTTTTTGTGCGATTATGCAAAAAAGGGTAATTATAGCTTGTTATGTGAAGACCGAACTAATGCTAGGTGATTTACTCCCTAAGGCGTTAGATACGCGCAAGATTCAAGAATTGTGAAAGTTATCGGCTAGGGGTGAGCATGTGACAGAGTAGTGTTGAAATATGCACAAAAGAAGGTGCATATGGCGACGTTTCAAGTTACGCCCAGAGAAGGTGCGTAATGCAAATTTTCAAGATACAAACAAAGAAGGTACAGTGAGTGCAAATGAGGGCTCATTCCTCACCAATGTAACGGGCTAAAGTTGCCCTAATGTTACACAGTCCCCCTACTTAAGGGGATGGTCAATTACTAAATAATAGTAATTAGACCCAACACTTGGGTGTGGTGCACATTTGTGACCAACCCTTATGGATGTGATGCACATGGGTGCATTCACATTAGGAGGGATGACGCCCAGCGTCATCCATGATGACGGCTAGCGTCATCAGTTACGCGAGGTATCTATAAAGATACGCTCGCAATACATATTAAATGATATTTATAGAGATAACATTTTAATTGGTAAAAATAGGTATTTGTATTTAATTTTATCAAACATAAATCAGTCTGAAAAATTACTACCTACTTGGTAAGTGCGCACGAGGAGACGGATTACCGCTCCCGTGACG
>NW_027152213.1:2642323-2651914 GCF_004359215.1 Bremia lactucae | reverse complement strand
TCGAAAAGCGAGGTCTCTCGCTTTCGACGTAAGAGAGGTCCAAGAATTCTGGACCTCCAAGCTCGTGTCGTCTTGGAGGACGATACGATGACAAACTAGCTTGAGCTTGTCTCAAGCTAAAGTCCTCCTGTTCCGCAACGGATATTGCTTCTTCAAGCGTATCCAGTTCCAAGCGGAAAAGGTGGGTCTGTACAGGGATTATCCGTAAGACCTTGCATGAACACCGTAATCAACGTGTGTTCATGGACTGGCTAATTTGAAGTACAACTCGCTAAGAGTCGTATGTGCTGGGCATATGCGTGAACATCACGCTTACCTTGTTTGAGTTTCAGAAGCTCTGAACGAGCTCTGAACTCAGCCCTAGGCGGTTCAAACGTCTGTTTGAGCCGGGCTTTAAAAGCCTCTAGCGACCCAAAGACGTATGGGTCGCGCAACATAAGGCCCAATGCCCAAGTTTTGGCACGACCTGCCAAATTTGATTGAGCGAATGCGAATTGCATTTTTGCTCGTCGATGATGTGACGTGCCCTTATGGCATTCCAACGCGACAAACCATCTTAAGAGGGAGTCTTCTTCGACTCCCCTATACTTAGAGATGTCAATCTTTAGGGTTTCGGGACGACGCATATGCGTCATCCCAGGTACTGGGGTCTGTACATGTTGTAACCTCAACAGGTCTGCCGGTTGAGAGCCTTGCCTATTCAGCAACGCTACCTTCTTCTTCATCTCGTCAAGTTCATTTTGTATGAACTTGGCGATGGCTGAATGGAGGGCATCTCTGTCCAAACCGGACAGCATGGCCAAGATGGCATCATTCCCGACGGTCGAACTCATTCGTTCGACCGCACTCCTTTCTATGTCACTTAGAAAGGAGTAGCTATCACGCGAAACGTGATGCGTATTTCCACTATCATCTGACATGTCCATGTTAGATGAAGGAAATGGGGTCCTTGGACGGACTACTAAGTGCTACCAGGTGTAACGGGGCACTACGACTTGTACTGCTTCAGTACAAGTCCACTTCGCACTGCTCCAGTTGCGAGTGGTGCCTTACGTCACTTCACGTACACTAGTACGTGCAGAGGAAGACTTCTCTTAAGGTAACTAGCTCAAGAGGGTAAAATGATAACTGTATTAAATATAATTAAGTGTCTCTTGTTCTATCTTTGTAAATGCTAACTTAATTATAATCTATTACTAAACATGCAATTGAAATCTTATCTGTCTCTCTCTATTTGTTAACGTTTACAGCTGATTAGTCAGCGGGATAAATAGATATAACGGCTTATACCTATTTATTGATAAGATTTCCGAGCATTACTATATAAAGTAATATTCTCCAAATATTATCTATCTTTTAGATAATTTATTAATTAACAACCTTAAGTGTTATTTTCATGTAACGATACACTCCGTTACAAGCATACTTTAACATGCTCCAAAGTCAATGTTACGGCTCACTAAGTTTATTTTTTAATGCCACAATATTCAAACTGGCCGCCGATTGGCTAAAAATGATAATCTGTAATTACAAAGCAACGTCAATCTTAATTACGGCTCACCAAATTAAATGACACCGCTATGGCCACATACATTAATCTACGGCCACAGACAAAACTACTACGGCCACAGACAATTGATCTTACCAATCACAGCTCACAAACCATTTCATTTTTCAAAAGGGCGATAGAGCACTTTATGGTTGGCGTGAAAACGTACATTGAAAAATTCTTTCCTGCATCCGGGAGCGACACATGACGTGCGGTATACACAACACAGATGCCGCACGGACGGGAAGAACCCTACTTCTAAAGAAAATATCGTGAAGCGTGTTGAAGGCTACATGGCGCACGCAGAACAGCTTCAAGCAATCTGGAGAAGAAAAAGGCTCCAAAGCCGTGGCAGCAGCCGTAGATGTGGACAAGTAAGATTTATCGGGAATTACTTACGAAATGGTATCATTAAACCTAGCTGAATTTTTCTTTTGACAGAGGAGGACAGGAGGATGATACCAAAACACCGCAGAAGTAGCAAAATTGCGTGGTTTGCTGGCATGTAAGTTGACTTGAGTCTCGCATTAGTTATGGTGCTGCTCCATTCCATGCCTGCTGAGAGTGCTGCGGATATCTAGCCCGATTCGTGTTGAATTGTACAAATTTGCGATAAAAATTGGTGGATCCGAATCTGCTGTCGATTTCTTAGTTTTTAATTCAATGTAATTATGGTAAGATCAGTTGATTCTAGATGGAATGTTCTGCTTGTCTTTGTAGTTAATAGATGTGTGAGTTGATGTAATTGTATCGGTTATAATCAGAATTTTCTGTCCTCATTTATATGATGTCAACCGGATAGTAATATCCGATTCAACCATTTCATTTTCTATTTATGACATCTTCAACATCATTATGTAGTGGAGTTGGCAAAATTGTAAATTGTGGTCATGCCTGAGGCCGTAGCAAATTTCTCTGTGGCCGTAGTAGTTTTGTCTGTGGCCATAGGGGATGCCAAATAAAAATGCTAAAACAGAGACAATTTTAAATAGCTATATCAGTTGGTCGAAGCTAAATATACTGTCAACTAAATATATTTCTTTTAACGTTTACATTGGTCACCGACTGGCAATGTTTAATTAGTTATCTTATTTCAAAAGCAAAGCCACTGCTAGCTGTGCCTCTCTGATTTGATACGCGAGATGATTTCAGATTTGCAATCCATTTACAAGCGCAAAGCGCGCTCTTTTTTATGGTCCTTGTAGGCCAAAGGCTGGGTTTCGTAATACTGATCGACGAGACCCGGAGCGTCTGTTTGTGTTCCAAGCTGGTCTCCCAGCTGTAATGCGAAGGTGTAAACCACGCCAACGGACAAGATAACTTGTTTGAGCCCTCTCACATTGCGGTGGTTCAAAAAATGCTCTTCGAGGAAGCGCTTCTCACCGTTCAAGTCCATTAATGAGTGTGGGGAAGTAGGGTAAACCAGATCCGACTTATTCGTCGGATCTGCAAGTTCGTCGACTTGATTGCAGTCGCGTCCTCCGCGGGGACGTAAATCAGGTGCATAACCTCCTTCACGACTTGACAAGTGAACCTGGTTGAAATGTAGGCAAAATGGAACATTTTCACATTTGTAATTTATATATATTTCTCAGCTCCCTGCCAGTCGACGCTGAATGGTGACTGCCGATAGCCCTAAGAAACCATCTTGACGTTCGAAGAATCTAAGTGTCGTTGTTTTTGTACTCACCATGAGCGCTAGCAGGCCACACATTTTTAGTGTTTCAGTATTTGTCGCTTTCTTGAACAATTTCTTTTTTGAATAACCATGTTGCTATTCAACAAAGAAATCACGTACATATTAATTTGCCTGTATAAAGATTTGTCCATTTATAAGAAGTTGCAACCCATTACACTACTATCATCAACACAGAGGTATATAATTAGGTTGTTTGGCTATACTGGTTCCCCAATATAATTTAGAGGTGACAATACAAAAAGGTGTACCGGTTCCCACACTATATGATATTTGGAAAATTGTCATATTGACACCCTTTTTCATTAAGTTCACACTCTTTTTTATCTTGAATTTGTAGTGCAAGCGTGATAGGAGCTAATTATAGCGTAACTCTTTGTCCTTAGGTATGCAGGAGTTATAATTGGTCACATAGGACATTGTCAGGTGTGAAACAAGGAGTAAAACAACCTAATTCCTGAGGTCATCGCCGGGCGGCCATCTGCACACCAGTACTGACCACTTCCCGCTTGCTACACCGTTTCTATTCTATAACAACAAACCACTTTTCAGAACCACTATCGCGTTTTCTTCTCCCGCCCCAGTCACGTCTGCTTTGTCATTACCTGCGTCGTCCTCATCCGCACCATCAGCTCACAATAACATGCTTCCTCCACAGAGATTGTATTTTTCCAGCCGAAAGCAGCTTGAGGGTGCTGTGCAGTCTTTCGCAAGCGGTCAAAGCTAAAAGCTACGCTGTTTCGATAAAAAAGCTAAATTACAGGAACGTGGGTAAATCTCAAATGTGACCGAGGTGACGTAAACGCGCAAACGCTGGAGAAATTACGCCAGCGTCAGACCAGCTCACGCCGAATCAATTGCTCTTTCCTCTTGAGTAGGAATTTCTCCAAAGGTCCAATAATTAGAATCTAAAAGTGCTGAACCGTAGCCATAATCACGAGCCGTCACTCCATCCATCTGGTCATTCAACTCACCGAAAGCTAACAAGCGGAAGACTGAAACTGTAACGGGGTACATAAATATTATTTCCTATAAGAGAAATAATAAATATTATTTTCTATAAAAGAAATAAAAGAAATAAGTATAATTTTTTTTATCTTTATTAGTTTTTACTTAAATACTTTCAATAATACCAAATTTGGTATTATTAATGCAATGAGACATTAGCTCTATTGATTAGTTGATTTTAGTCTAAATCAATCCCGCCAAGCGTCATAAGACACGATTGTGCGGAGCGCAAGGAGGCGCCATACATTATTGTTATTGAATATAATATAGTCAGTAGTAGATAAAAGATCGTTACGTAGGAACTTAATATCTTAATACAGTTTTTCCTTTTCTCTTATCTAAAGCCTTAGATTTTTTTACCTCCAGTACCTAAGACTTCTTAGCTACTTAGAACCCCCCTCTGCACGTCGTGTACTTTAAGTAATCGAGGCACCCCACCTTCCCTGTAATCATGTAGCTTGACTAGTACTGTTATCAGTACTAGCAAAGGGTGCCCCGTTACACCTGGTAGATCTTCGTAGTCCGTTCAACGGCCTACGCACGTTCCATCCAACATGGACATGTTGAATGAAGAAGAAGGGAGCTTTCAAATCCCTCAAGAAGGCTATCACGCAACGCGTGAAGGAAAAAAGTAGCCTTGGCTCATCAGCAAGGCTCTCAACACGCGGAGGTGTTGAGAGAACATGGTGCTCAACAATTAGAAACTGTTGAGACAGCAGCATTTACATGATGCTAGCGGGCCGAAGCTTCCGTGTTGACCCGAAAGACTATAGATAGAAATCTTTAAGTTTTAGGTAGCTCTCTCTAAGATGGTTCGTC
This sequence comes from Bremia lactucae, assembly GCF_004359215.1. Taxonomy (NCBI): domain Eukaryota; phylum Oomycota; class Peronosporomycetes; order Peronosporales; family Peronosporaceae; genus Bremia; species Bremia lactucae. The sequence continues at coordinate 2,646,842 of NW_027152213.1, read as the reverse complement.
AAATTCGACGACGTCATTGAAGCTCGCTGCAATTGTTTTTTTGGCATGTCCAACTTAGCCGAACGTGCTAAAGCTCGGATCTTGGGGCTCAAGCTTTACGATTCACAGGTTCTTAGGTCGTATGATGTCTTTAAGACCCGGCTCAGGCAAACATTTGAGCCGCCACGTACCGAATTAAGGGCTCAAGCCGAGTTCCTGGATTTGAAGCAGGGTAAGCGTGACCTTCGCTCTTATGCCCAGCATACACGATACCTGGTCAGTTGTACCGTGAGTCATCCAATTGATGGACAAGCACAGGTAACTGTGATCATTCAATATCGTGTAGACGGTCCTGTAAAGGTTCACCTGTTCCGGGTTGGATTAGAGTTGCTCGACCAATCGATCTCTATAGCGGAACAGGAGGAGTTCAGTCTTAACAGACTTTCGTCCACTCTGGAGCTTATCGTCCTCCGAGACGACAAAAAACGAAGGTCCAGAACTTATGGACTTCTCGTATGTGGTGAGCGAGAAACATCGCTCTTCAAGTCACAACTGATTGCAAAAATGAAATTGATGTCGAAAGACGGGCCACTACGCCTGAGAGTGTAGTATCTCACTCTAGGAACAGCGGAGGACGCGGATCCGACGCTGTTGCCGAGTCGCAACAGAGAGTCGGATCGGAAAAAATCGGTTGAAGTCGGTAGGTGCGGAGCATCAGCAACGTCATAAGAATTTGCAGGCCTTTTGGCGAAAGTTGCTCCTCACACACAAACATTGTGTGTAACTGCCTCAGATGATGAGGTTAACCTCATCACCTTGAAATTATACTCAAAATAAATTGCCGCTAAAGTCTCCTGTCGATTGTGAGGGGCGTCTAACAACTTTATTTGACGCCAATCGCTAGAAAATGCAGCCTTGAATTCATTGAGCACGATATCCCTTTAACGAGGATGACAGTGCGCCTACCGTCAAGAGCATCTGTAACAGTAAATAGACTTGTAGAGTGGTACGAAACAAGGATGCTTGCTTGGAAAGAAACATCCAAGAAAATATATAACGCCTGTCTAGAAGAGACAATGCGAAAGTCCTAGATCGACTGGAGCTGGTGGCAAAGTTAAGAAGGGTGATCGTAGAGAATCGTGTTGTGGTTGTGCACAGCTAGTGGCAGTTGGGGGGATACTCCCCATATAAAACTTGCGGGAATAAGTCCGCAAGAATCTGTGGAAAAAGTCCCCAGAAAGCTGTGGTCAAAGGTTCCCAGGTACCTTTCGAAATAAGTTCCAAAGAGGGAACTGAAACATTGCATGTCTCAGTCAACAACGGATCAAGTGTAGGCGCTTATACACTTGATCCGATAGCGCCTCCGAAATTAAATTCGAAGATAACTCAATTGAAAACGCTACAACCGAAACGGCTCTTGCGTGATTTGCGTAGTGGCAAAGTCAACTAGATCTGCGTACTTGTCCGAGATGACAAGTACGTGGCTGATGTTCGGTCGGCAATGGTATTTCCTGAGAACGAGGTTCTTAGCAGCTCATCGATGGACGAAAGTGTCTTCGATGAGAAGACTCGGATGGAACTTCTTACGTCACAATCCTGGGAGTCTCTAAAGACATATCCTTTCTATAGGGATTTTATCGAATTCAAGGATATATTCCCTAAATCCGTACCGTGCGAGTTGCCTAAGGATAAAGGCACTCGACACGAAATCGAATTGATACCATTTGATACCAGGTTCGAAATGCTGTGTCATGAAGCAGTGGCCATTGCCTCGTGAACAAGTATTTGCGATCAACAAATTCTTTGCCGATCGCTTAGCAGCGGGTCATGTGTGACAAGGAACTCCTTGCCATGAAATACGGACTGGCTAGGTTAAGGGACTATCTCATGGGAGAAAGACCGTTCATTGTATATACGGATGATGCGGCTTTACGCACGGCTGTAATTTTCCACATCTCTCGCAGAGAATGACGAGATGGTTGTCATTCTTCGCGGAATATAACTTCTCTGTGGAGTTTAAACTAGGACGACTTATCGTCGTCGCTGATGCCTTTCGCGCCGACCCAATTAATAGCCGGCTGCGCAAGCGAACAGTGAGCGTACGGCCACTGTTTCAACAATAATTGTTCCGTCGTCAGTATTACTCGACGACGTAAGAAGAGCTTATCAAGAAGATAAGGCTCCTAAAGGATTGACGGAGCACCTTATAAAATCTATCACAACAATCCTTGATAGGATTGCGAAATTGTATAGGTCCTCAACATATCTATACACAGCACGCAATGGGTTACTGAATTACACAACCATTGCTGGCGACACATCTCGTGTCGTCATCCCCACCTCTAATGATTTCCGTTTACGCCAGAGAGGTGAAGACGAGGTTGTTCGACTCGTCGGGGGCTCTTTGGTGGGGAGTCATCTGATGATGACTCCATGGGCGACGATCACTCTGGTTAGGTTAGTATGCGTCACCAGGAACTAAGTGATCGTGAAGGAAAAAGTGCTGCTGGTGGTACTAGTTTGCATCACCAGGAAAAGAGTGATTCCAGGAATCGCTCAAGGGCCAAGTTAACGTCAACGTTAACATTAGCCAACAGAAGAGTGACCGCAATACGTTTCGTTTCGCTCCTGAAAAGAGGCCTTTGTTGCCCTCTAAGAAAAACCTGATTCGTTGGACTGGTATGACTAACGATCGATATTAAATTCCGTTTTTCAACTCATCAAGGCTTCACACGCCTGGTGATGATGAGACGGAATCTTCATCGATGACTTTCCAGTATCGGTGGCACTTTAATAAGCGGGCACAGAAAGTCACTCCTTTGTTCCAAGTTTGGACAGCCTTTGTACAGAACGTGCAAAGCATAGGCCGTGTAGTATGGCTTGACAAGCTGAATGCTTTCCGTGAACGGTTCGAGAAACGGACCGTAGTCGGTGCACGCTATAAGCTGTACCGTTTGTCTAGAGAGGCAGGAATCTCATGCCTCTAGTGGGGGGACTCATGTCCATGCTGTTTAAGTGTGCAGGTCATGCTCCTTAAGAAGCATATTTCCCATGAAAATCCTCGCATCATGTATGAGTGCCACAATGCATCAATCAATGAGTGGTCATCGTGAACGTGAGAAGACCCATCGCACAATAAGTTGCGACTTCTACTGGCCACGCCAGTATGAGTTCATCCGCAAGTACATACGTGCTTGCGAAGTTTATCAACTGGTACAGCCCCGTGCTTTATCCCGTTGTCCGTTACAACCTCTGCCTGTTCCGGCAAAGTGTTGGCAGTGCGTAGCCATAGATTTCGTCTTCGGATTCCTGAAGACGATCACAAGAATAATAGTGTTCTTGTGTCTGTTGGTTCTTTCAGCAAGATTGTACATCTTGATGTAGTCACGGAGTGGTCACAGCTAAAGGCTGTGCTCGTGTCTTTGTTGACACAATATTTCGACTCCATGGGTTACCCGTGAACTGGTTTCGGATCGAGACCCTAGCATCACTGCGGAATTTTGGCAAACTGTGTTCAAATCACTTGGAACACAGTTAAAAATGTCAACTTTTGATTACATTGAAACAGATGGTCAGACGGAGCGTGCAAATCGTATCCTCGAAGAGCTACTGGCTACGGTAAGCCTACTAAAACATGTAGTGATGAATGTAGGCAGTGATACATTACTGCCCAGGTATATCGGCCGTTTCGTGTACTACATCGCCAAGGAAATGCGTACACGATCGAGCTGCCTCGTAGTATGCGTACGCATACTACGTATTATGTTGGGCGTCTCTGCCCGTACCATCAGCACGAGGCTTCTTTCGTTATTCCGGATTATACCGGAACTGTCAAGGACACACGCCAAAGCCTGATGGCTCCGAGCCAAAGCCTTATCGTCTCGGAACAAAGCCTGTATCTCATCTACCAGACGATCCACTTTTTTCTCCAAGGAATATATCTTCTGACGAGCTGTCACCAGCTCGTTTTGAAGGGACTTATGTGTTCTTTCGTACGCCAGAAGAACAGTCGCAACCTGCGCACAATCTCTCAACTTGTAGGCGGGCACGTCGTAATGCTGCCACGCTCTACTTAAACACACACCCTAGCACAGCGAGGAAGCGGTTAAACCTGCTTCTGTTGCGTGCAGTGAGGTAGTTGTGGTGGGCGCGTTAGCGACCTCACCCAACACACTAAGAACTCTGGTTAAGTGTCGTCACGGGAGCGGTAATCCGTCTCCTCGTGCGCACTTACCAAGTAGGAAGTAGTTTTCAGACTGATTTATATTTAATAGAATTAAATACAAATACCTATTTTTACCAATTAAAATGTTATCTCTATAGATATCATTTAATATGTATTGCGAGCGTATCTTTATAGATACCTCGCGTAACGGATGAAGCTAGCCGTCATCACGGATGACGCTGGGCGTCATCCCTCCTAATGTGAATGCACCCATGTGCATCACATCCACAAGGGTTGGTCACAAATGTGCACCACACCCGAGTGTTGGGTCTAATTGCCAAATATTTAGTAATTGACCATCCCCCTAGGTACACC
>NW_027152213.1:2612806-2634328 GCF_004359215.1 Bremia lactucae | reverse complement strand
ACTCTGGTTAAGTGTCGTCACGGGAGCGGTAATCCGTCTCCTCGTGCGCACTTACCAAGTAGGAAGTAGTTTTCAGACTGATTTATATTTAATAGAATTAAATACAAATACCTATTTTTACCAATTAAAATGTTATCTCTATAGATATCATTTAATATGTATTGCGAGCGTATCTTTATAGATACCTCGCGTAACGGATGAAGCTAGCCGTCATCACGGATGACGCTGGGCGTCATCCCTCCTAATGTGGATGCACCCATGTGCATCACATCCACAAGGGTTGGTCACAAATGTGCACCACACCCAAGTGTTGGGTCTAATTACTATTATTTAGTAGTTGACCATCCCCTTAAGTACACCAAGTGTACTTAACGGGGACTGTGTAACATAGGGGCAACTTTAGCCCGTTACACAACTGATCACCAGAAACATTATCAACCGTCTCCGCTTACTCGCGGGGACGGGAATGCTCGTGATCAATATCCTCCCTCAAATAATAAAGGTTGTGTCCAAATCACGATGTTAATTCGGGTTCGTCAAACGAGGCGAACCCGATTTTTCCTCCCCCTCCTCATCCATTGACGAATTCGAGTGGTGAGAAGCGTTTTCTTGTTGAAATCTTCTCGAGTTATCTCGTTCGTTGGCGAGGGTATTTACCCTCGCATGATAGTTGGGAACCTCGTTCCCAAATGATGTTGGACGTTCCGGGTCTCGTCCTATCGTTTGACGAGACCCATCCTCCTCGACATAAAGTCCATCGGAGAACGAGCGCTTTTCGCGCTCGTGAAAGGATTGGAGGTTCTCAATCCCTTGACGCATCTCGTAAGAGATGAGCAACCTCCAGGCTGTCACGTTAGAATCCGAAGGTTTAACGGACCACATCCTGGGTGATCCGGCGGCCTTATCAGTAGCCACTGAGTCAGGCGATGCCGATGACTTGGATCAGTCACCTACAATTGGTGTAGCAGGTGACTTGTCACCGTCACCTGCAATGTCATTAACAGAACGTACGGGTCCATGTAGCTGAAATACGCAACTCCTTTGTTATAGGGAAAATGTTTGGGCTTGAGACTCACTATTCTTTTGCGTTACATTTCGTAAGTGAAACTCTCTAAAATGATTGACCATTGTTTAGGTCACAATATATTCTCTTGTCATTGATGCTTTCTATAGTTAGGTTCGTTCTCAAATCAGATTGCATCCAATTGGCCATGCTGTCTCTTGCATACGCTGATAAGATTGCGTTCTCAGCTGGCTAAATAGTAGTCGACTCGTCCTGTTCATGTGGTCCATCCAGCCGTGTGTCAAGTTTTATCTTAATAAAAAAACGAAAAAAAAAATAATATTCTCGCACCCTCCTGGAGGTAGAAAAAATAAAAAAATTACGATTAAAAGAATAAGACTCGTGATGAAATGGTAACATCATCATTTGATCGAATTGCTAAATGTGCTCGGTCGATCTTAAACAGTCAAAATTTGGCGCTGTTTTACATCCACAATCGGCTAGACCCACACGTAAGAAGCAACCAGCGATGAGCGCGAGCGATTTCGGTGTACGACCTGATGCTTTCTAATCCACTGACGGATTCCAAACGTTCCATCGCCTCCTATTGATTCCCGCACTTCACTTTCCAGATCGAGGTCATCATTAATTACAACACACGAGCTACGATCATCCAATGGTGCCGCATTCGCTTCACGGGGTTCTAGCTCCAGTGAGCGAGAGTATCGGCTCTCTTCAGACGAATATGGCAGTGAAACATGAAGCATTTTCTACAAACAAAGAAACACATTCTTAAGTTTACATCTCACGCACGCTATTGTGCTGCTATCGTACGTCCACATTTCCGTCGAATTGGAGAGTGTAAGCAACAGACTGTCGATGCAGAATTTCCATAGCGAGCTCGCCCATTTTCTGAAGTCGATAAAAATTCACGAAACCGTCTTTATCAGAGGCAGGCAACTCGATTAAGGAGGCGAAGCTCTAAGATTTAAAAACAATTAGTCGTCAAATACCGTTAAGCTGTGGAAGAACAACGCAGAGCTTGCCTGAAGGTAAAGTCCAATATAAGGCATACTTGGGTTCGCGGTCTTACGCATTAGTCTATTAATCTCACGGCAACCCTTGTCCGAGAGTAATTGCATTTCATTCATCTTCTTCTTCGCACTCAAACTTAGCTATCAAGATAAATTTGCTGTTAGGTAATTGATAATCTAGAGTATATTGTCGGAAACGTACACAGTCGATTGTCTTACGTAGCCGCTGCACCGCAGTCGATTGCAGAGCATACAAAATAGAAGCTAGCGTATCGTGATTGTGGAACGAGATACAAAAGTCTGCAGCCTGATCAAAGTAAAATAAGATAAGGACGCTGTGTCGCACACGTTTACCACGGTAATACCTGAAGGAAAAATGAAATCACATATGCACGTTCTTCAGGAGTATCTTGAACAAGAATTGCATTTATCACGTAGGCTGAGAGCTACAAAAAGATACAATGAATGTCAATTAGTAAACGAAACTAACGTTCAAAAGATTATGCGACTTTTCAGCGCCCCGTACGTGCTGGAACCATCGTTTGATGCTGATGAACTCAAGTGATAATTTTTTTGATCCTGGTTTAATTAAGTCTTGAACTATGGTGTTGTGAGACCCACACAGCAAAATCAGCTCCATTTGAATGTAACTAAAAATGCATGGATGCCTGTATGCACCTCACCTGGAATTTTGCAGAAGACAGCGTGCGTGAGAAGCGTACACTGTGTAGCCCACTGCTCTGCGTCAAAATACCTACAGCAAATATAAATTAATGACAAATGAATTGAGCTTTTAAGAATGATAATTTACCGGTGCAAGTCATTCGGAAATGGTTCATAATTTAAAATTTCGACGTTTGACTCAAGACCGTATATACAAGTCATTCTTCCTGGAATCATATCGTAGTTTTGTGCGTAATTTCCAGCTCCAAGTAGACCAAAGTAATGCTTGTAAAGTGCAAAACACTCATCAATTATCGGCACTAAATTTTCGATCAAAATGCCGTTACTTTGGCATATAAGGCTATAGAAACGATCATAAAGATCACCAGCCTCTTTCGTCTCTGCTTCACTAAAAAGCAATACAAAAATGAAAAGTCGAATAATTCCTTCACCTGAACACACAAGCCCACAACAGTATAAGTACGTCAAATCCAATAACGCCAATTTCAACAGGAAATTCGCCAATGACGCGGTAGACTTACTCTGTTTACCTTTTCGAACATGCTTGCTTAAGCGCTCTTCCAATTCGTTGAGGCTTGTGAAGGTGTCTAGAAAGAGCACAAAAGCCACAAGCTCGACCAAACCAACTTCCACTCCGTAAATTAGTCTTTGCAGCAAACTGTCAATAGTTATCGAGCGTGCAAACGACGAGGTGTGCCTATCCTTGTCCACCATCTCCCACGCATTGTAAGGCACTTGCAAATCAAGAGACCCGACATATTGTGGGAATTCTATAGAAGTACGTTTAATGATGTCTTCGTCAATGCCGTTGGCTTTAAGCACTTGTGATACTCTTACCACATCACAATCTCTTGACGCATTGACTAAAAATAAAACCTGATGGTCAAATAAATCTCGTTTGTCATTGTGGCAGCCGGCACACATCAATATTTCGAGACACAAAGCTCGAGCTTCTCTACAGCCGCCGGGATCGGATGCAAGCAAGACTGCTAACGGAGTTTGTCCATACCGATTTTGCACGTTAAGAGTTGCACCATTTTGCAACAGAAGTAGAATGATTTCTGGATTGGGAAGAGCGGCGGCCAAATGCAAACTAGTATTGCCATTCAGCGTGGGTGCATTCGGATTGGCACCCTTCGAAAGACAAAGCTCGACAAGCTCCGTGCGCTCGCTTCTTACTGCAAATTCCAGCGCCGAAAAACCATTTGACCACGCAATACGATGAACATCAGCTCCAAGAGCTAGCAGCGTCGCAGAACCTTCGAGAGATACCGTAAAGCACATAAACATCAACGGAGTAAATCCATGGTTCTCCGTCGCATCGATATCAGCTCCTGCATCAATCAAGCTTTGAATGATCGAAGCCATGTCGATGGACTGCTTCACGACGTGAAGCGGTCGTCTTCCCTTCCCATTGCACAAATTAGCATCTGCTCCCATTGAAATCAAAAATTTAACCATTTTAAGCTGGCCATTGTGCACCGCTGCGTGAAGCGGCGATCCTTTTCCAGACACGGGTATGAACCCAAAAACCTGCTTTCCTCGAGACTTTTCCCACGAGCAGAGCGCGTTGAGCTCCACAGTCGATGAACGCAGCCATCCAGCAGAGTCCAAGTCTCCACGGCGTGCTGCAATACATGTTAGATAGCGAAACATCTCCAAGTCTAGAGACAGCAGCTGATAATAGAAAAACTCCGTCATAAAAGTGAGTCGCTTTGGCAAGGATGCATTCCGAACACGCTGAATGACTTTGTCAAAAGCCATGCCAATGACTGGCTCGCTATTGATCGCAATCAGCGATAGTCCAGGAACTATTGCAGCGCTTAGAGCTGCTTGTGACTGCTTTCGAACACTATGCACGATAGCGCCGCGGCCATTCCCATCCGGCGTAAATTGAATCCCGACATCATTGGTCGAAAACGATACTGAAACACGAGATCCAGAGAGCGCCATAGAGTCAAATTGGTAGCTTTCACCTTTCGGCTCATAGATTTCGATCCATCGAATTGCTTCCAGAAATGCTCCAACTATATTCGCTTTATTTTGACATGCTGGGTGATGTAAGTATCCAAACTTCAGTAATGCCCGATGTATAGGCAGATCACAAAGCGATGACATCGTAAGAACATATCGAAAAATTGCTGTCAACGCGTCGTCAGTCACCTCAAAGAGTTCGCCGTTATACCGAGCAATCGCTTCTGTAATAGCTTTGCCAGCAAATAAAATGACTTCATGTTTGTGCGTTGGAAGCGACATGCAGTCGAGCATATTGATCACGCTAATAGCTTGCTTCCAATTACAAACCGACACGTCCTTCGAGATGCCAAAATTTTCTTGCGCCTTTTGCTTTAAAACTTTTAAGTTTTGCTCCACCTTGCTGCGCGTAGCCTTCAGCTTCTCAGTCTCTAAGCTTGCGTATGCTTCGGAATACAATGGAAGAAAAACGCGGTCTTCGACGTGTCTCCTAATTAGACGCACGAGCTCATTTCCCGGCAACATTTCAATTTCTGGATCCTGATAAAGCGACAAATGGTGCCGATCAATAATTGCGTCATCCAAATCAACTATAAAATTGTGAATCGCCACGTACGAGTGATCATCATCATACTCTTTAAATATAACCAGCATTTCGGCGACTACCATGTCAGTAATAAAAATTTTATTCAAGTGTTTCGTGACGGCATTCAATCCAGCTTTTTCTTCGTTCACAGTCAAATTCATCTCGTACCATGGCGTCTTTGCTTTTCGGACGGATCGCAAGGCTGTGACCCACAATTCGGCTTCGATCTGACTAGAGCAGGAGCACAATAATTTGTAAAAGCCTTTTTCAATCTGGAATACGTAAGCTTTGGCAGCCACTCGAATATCCACATGCTGTACAGAGACGACTCCATCATTTAATTGCATACAGCCCTTTATTTTCTTCCTGCAATTATTTTTGTAGTACGCGATTATGCCATCCGAGAAAAGAATAAAAAAGCGCATTTTCCAGCTCTTCCACATGTGACCCTGCTTTTTAAGCCAGCCCATTTTTACATAATTGCCTAATTGCACTTGCGAGGCATAGAATGCGTCGTTTAAAAGCGGGTCCGAGCCGTGGCGCACCATATGGAAGGCTTTATCTCGCTGCATTAGCGTCTGCAATGTCTCCATGGCGTCCGAAGACGACCGCGACGACCGCGATGTCAAACGGTCTCGAAACATTGAGGACAATGTGCTGCGGCGATTGTCGAGGTCGAGCTGCTCGACTCTTTCATCAATTTCGAGCTCAGCATCGCGCGTTGGCGGCCGTGGTCGGCGTTTTTTGCGGCGCAGGAAGTTCGAATGCTTGCGAACCTTCAAAGCACCTTCGCTTTCTACTGAAGGAGGATACGTAGGTGTACAGTGGTCCACACTCTGAAGTGTTGGGCGCTTGTGGTACCAGCTGGAAGCCATGTCGGTGGGAATGACTTGGTAAATGACTTGCTACCGCCGATATTTAATTGATTTTGTAACTCGTATTTTTTTCTGGCGGTCAGCATTACAAACACGAATTTTGTAACCTAAAAACTGCCTATCTCAAAACGTTCATCCATTAGCAATGCTGTTCCTATGGCATTTCACAAAGTACACCATTTTTCGGGCAAAATGGCAAATTTTTCAAGCAACGGTTTTGTGATAAAACTTTAACAGGTTCCTAAGACGGAAAGGACAGATTTCTTCGAGCACCATCTCGTCGAGGGTTCTCTAAGAGAGCGTTTTCCGGAAATACTTTTTTCTGCAAAAGTATTTATTCCACCTAACCCATCCCGATCTTTGCTACATTACGAGGAAAACATTAAAAATAATCTGCTAATCCTTGGGTGGCCGTAACATCGTAAAAGCTCTGTAGGCTCGAGCCGCTTCTAAATGGCCAAAGCTGTGTTTATATACTATCGCTCGACTTTTATTTATGTTGCACAAAGCTCAGGTCAAATGATTGTTTTCTTGTTGAGCATGTAGCTAAGTCAGATGATATGGTGGTAAAAGCTCCACTTAAAACTGCTGATCTCGTAAATCTGATGACTTTTACTTCTAAAGTACGAGCATGTATCACTAAACACGAGGTATTAAATTTTCTGCTTGACAAAATCTTAGATATATTAAATCTAGCTGCGGATACAAATGTGATCACTCTAGATGAAAAATACACGTGCGTTCAAAACCGTGTTCTGTAATTAAAATTTAAAGTTCTCGACTCCCACGAAAAAAGATGGCAACTCCTCCGGCTTCATGAATTTCTTCTCCATCGTGGCTCGTATTTGAACCTCCACGAGACCTTCCTTTATAAAACGTTTACCTAAAACAACACGGAATGGATAGCCAATTAGCTCTGACTCCGCCAGCTTCGACCCCGGGCTCTCTCGCAAGCGGTCATCAAGAAGAACATCATCCCTCACGAGGCCAGCCACGTTGCCGGATGCTAGCCTTTCAGCTATGTTCCATGCAGCCTGGCACACAGGATCGTCCCGCTTCTTTCCGCCAATTGACATAACTAGAACCTTGTACGGTGCAATTTCGGTAGGCCACACAATGCCATATTCGTCATGCGAGGCCTCGACCGCCGCAGCAATTAGCCGGCTGACACCGAGACCATAGCAGCCCATCTCAAGCGGATGTGATTTGTTTTTGGCATCATTGTGCGTTGCGCAAAATGGCTTCGAGTATTTCTGTCCCAGGTAAAAGACGTGACCAACCTCAATCCCACGCTTATCCTCAAGCACCGCACCGCTGCCACCATTACAGCGTGGGCACCAATCGCCAGCTTGTGCCAATCGAAAGTTCCCCCAGACTATACAAGTGTGTTTCTTTTGCTTCGACAGGAGCTCGGCAACAGCACAAAGAGCCTTTACAGCTAGTGACGCGTGCAATTGATGCTTCAACGAATCATCGAGTAGCAAAGATAGCTTTGACGCCGGGTCACAATTCGATAGCAGTTCTACTATCTTAACTTTGTTTTCAATAATTTCACCTTCGTCGCCGCCAATATACGGTTTGGCTGCTAAAGGATTTACCTCGCGATCGTGCCGAGCAAAGCAAAGAGCCATTCGAGGGATTGGATTGGCTTCATACTTTCCATTCTTAAGATCGAATTGCTTCTGCTCGTAAACAAATTTGATTGAAAACCCTTGTGTTCCCGCAACCTCTTGTAGCTCCATAATAGCCTTCCATATTCCTGCACTTTCTTTGCGAGTCTCGTCTTGAAGGCGTGCAATAATATCGTCAAGCTTTGTTGATATGGCGACGCTGGTTTCCACCGAAACTGTATTAGTTTTCGCTAAGATCCCCTCTGCCTTTTCCACGTTTGCCGCGTAATCACACTCGACTGACGAGCACGATAATATCGCGTCTTCTCCGACATCCGCTAGCACGTGGAACTCATGCGAGAGATTACCACCAATATTCCCAGAGTCTGCCTCCACGCGCCTGACTGGCAGTCTGAGCCTGGAGATTAAGACCGCGTTATATGCAGCCGTGACATCGTGGTACGTCTGCATTGACTTCTCGTACGATACGTCAAATGAGTACATGTCTTTCATAATGAATTCTCTCGCTCGCAATAGGCCGAATCGCGGACGGATCTCGTCACGAAATTTGCGACCAATCTGGTACAATCTTAAAGACGAGTCTGTCTCCCCTGCAGCATTATAATGAAGCGCCACGAGGCTTGTAATACTCTCTTCATGTGTAGGTCCTAAAATCAGGTGGTCTTCGCGTCGGTCCTTGAGCGTCATGAGCTCCGGCCCGCGACTCTGCCAGCGGCCCGACTGTTTCCATATATCGTTCGGTGTCAAAATGGTCAGGTCCACACGGTTGCCACCAATCTTTTGCATCTCGTCGTCGATCAGCGCTTCTAATTTGCCCATGACGCGGTGGCCGAGCGGAAGCAACGCGAAGAGACCGTGGCCGCTTCTGCGCACGAAACCTGCACGCAATAGCAGCTGATGACTGGGTACCGCAGCATCTGATGGCGTCTTTTTCTCCGTTGGGGCCCAAATCATAGACCGCAATGCACAAGGTGTGGCACGAGCTGAGGGCAGCGTCGACAGCCATTTCCTTGCTGAGCTGTGACGTGCGCATTCTGTCCACATGTATGTGTGGCAAATAAATCTTGCAGCGCCATATTTTCGTCGATTTTTAATTTGAACTTTTAGCCAACGGCCATATTACTAGTATGGATTGGATTCTTAGAATGTGTGGCCCACACCAATATACGCCTGTAGTTTATCTTATTCTAAAAATGGCTAATTACTTAAATCCCTTTTAATATGGGTAACAAATGTGGTCGCCGCCAGATATAAATCTGGCGGCCAAAATCTATTTTTCAAATTAGCTAGGGTAAGGTTTTAGATTTAAATAATTAAATAAAGTGCAGTTCCCTTTTTGATCTTAAAGCGTTATGTGCCTTCCTAAGGCTTGCGCATTGATCTGTAAGAGATAGAAGCCTTTCAAAGGTATTAACTCTTGGGCACTTTAAGCCACTTGGTTCTACGAGCCCCTAAATCCCTTGAACTAGGATTCATTAAGCTTTAATTGCTTGTACGACTCCCTGAGCTGTTAAACCCATTAGTCTCTAGAACTAAGAGACTCTCTGAGTCTTAAAATCTTCCTCTGACTTTATGAGCGAGGTAGCTCTGCAACACCTGGTAGCATTTATAAGACTAAGCCTTCACTGAAATGGAAGAGTTCCCAGAACTTTCAGAGGCTCAACGCGCAGCTTATGACAAGCTCAAAACTTTATTTGGGTTTAAACATGTAGAGTTCATTATATCCCAGGGAGCAGAGGTCGTACACGAATCCTCCCTGATCGCCCAGGTACAAGATCACCTTGCGGCAACAATACCAACCCGGTACATCCCTGTACCTAATATAGAACCAAAGGCTCGCCCTCTAGCTGCCAATGCGAAGATATTTGAGGGAAAAGAGGGGAGAAATCTCCATTTTTCGATTAAGCAGATGGAGATGTCCATTGACTCCCCTTGTTCTCAACAGAACGCCAAAAGGTGGCTATGGCCATTTCCAAACTCGGAAGTAGAGCCATGGAGCGGGCGCTATCGTGCAGTACGTCCATAAACGACGCTTTTCCCTAATGGGATTCGCCGAAACCGCAAATGACTAGCATGTTTGCACCGCCTGGTAAGACTTTTCGCATGCGAGCACGGCTCCTAGCGACTTGACAGGGTAAAAGAACCCTAGGGGACTATGTCCAAGAATTGAAAACTCTATTTGCATCTATGCGTCAAGACCCGGTGCAAGAAATAATTGTCGTAACAATCTTTATGGGAGGTCTCAATGAGGGAGTTGCCCGGACGGAATTATTCCGATCTCAACCTGACACTATCGAAGAGGCAGTTATCAAAGCGCTACGCGTGTTGTGTTCGGCTTTAAGTCTGCTCGTGTTAGCACGCCTGTTTACCGAACAAGCTCTTCGAGCACATGGGTACCGTCGAATAGAGCGGATCCCATGGATCAAAGCCTCGTTGAGGAAGGAGAAGAGGCACTTCAAGCTGTGAATTAGCATAAGAACTGCGTAGATGTTGTATATGTGGAAGCACGAAACATTAATGTCCGGCCCGCCCCCTACGAAATGCGCGTAAAGCTCGAAAGAGCACCAATTCCAACCTCTAACAGAAATCTGGTACGGTGCGGGAAAACGTCGATACCCAGTAGGTGCGGGCGCCCTGCTTGGGTAGGCCTAGGCTCTGTTGAACCTCTTATGGTGATAGTAAGCAGGACCTAGCCCCAATAAGCTCGGTCTGTAACGGCACGGGGCGTGAGTACAAGCCTGGTCTGTTAGTCGCTGAAGCGGCTGTGAAGGGCTTTGATAAGCCATGGTCGATTTTTAATTGACTCAGCAGCGTCTTGCAAATATGCTCGACGATTTTCCTTGAGGGAAATCAACAATGCATTGAGGCGCTTAAAGTGCAGGAAAGCGATACAATCACTGTTCGCTTAGTGACTGGGACTCGTGTCATTGTTCCTGAAATTTCGTTGAACTTAGGTATACAGTTTTTGAACTTTGACAGTTTGGAACGCTGTCTCGTCCTTATTTGAATATGGATTAATATATAATCTCATCCTCAGTATGGCCTGGCTTGAACGCCATGAGCCATGGATCGATTGGAGGTCTAAGACCTTAGGCGCCACGCGCAATGTTCCTAGCAAAGATTTTGAGAGTCATAAATCCACCTTTGCTAGGCAACAAAAGCGCTATTGGCGCGGATCACTGACTGAATCTGTCAGGTTTTTAGACATTGGAATGTCTGAGTTAATAAACTTCATTGTTAAACTTTAATTCTGAGCCCGACTCAGAAGAAGGGGTGGAACAGCACGTGCTCCGTCAAGTGAAACTCGTTGTGATAAAGATTCCCGGAATGCTGAAAGCATTATAGGCTAGTGCCGAGTCATAAAGGGTGTGACATTCCTGAGATGCGTGGAGTGGCACGTCTAAGTCCACCGAGTGTGGTCGGCCGAGGTGGCACCGTACTGAGAGCCAGTAGTGACACTATTGGCAGTTCGCCAGGGCATTTCGGGTCAAACCCTTCAAATGCACGTAAAATGACACGTAATCGGTCACTGGACAAGGAAGTTGAGTTATCTAATTCCTTGTCCGATGTCGGATTCGACACCATCTCTGGTATATAACCAATACAGACTGGAAAATTAGAGAACGTGAATGTCCCAGCCTCTAAGAGGCGTATTGTCTCTTCTCCGAGACAGGAGAGACGCGAAGCGTCTATACCCTCACGAAGTGATATGAGTGAGCAATTGTATAGGCTTGTAAATGGTGTTGCCGTTAACATTGAGGGATAAGTTAGCCTTGCGGCAATCCCTTCGTTACACGCTCTTATAGAGCTAGAGGAAATGTTTATTAGTGAGTGCGGCCGGACCTTAAAGGCTGGCGACTAATCTGGAATGGTGGTCATTCAACCAGCGATTGAGTTAAACTCATCGTCACTTTTGGACGAAGCTGTCCTGGATGACACAAAAGCTGCACATAGTGCGCGGAGTGGGTGATCGATCCTTAAAGATCCTACGGATCCATTTTTTATGCCTTGATTAAGGAATTCCAAGATGTGGTATGTACCAATCCACCATCTGTTTTACCTCGAAAGTGAGCTTAATACTGCCATAGCTTACTTTCTTATTTGGTTTATTTCAAAATTGATGAAATGTTATTTATAATATTTCACCAAGTTTTTCAAGTTTATTTACTTATAAAAAGGAAACCAAATACTGTGTCACAAGACAATGACCTTTACCAAAGGAGCAGTGTGACGTCATTCTGGAATGGTACGAGAGAGCAAATCTCCTCGTTCGACACTGACATTTCGTGTTAAAAAGCCAAATGGTAAATGGCGCATTGTACATGCTTATAATAAGCTTAATGCTGCCACTATACCAGCACAAACGCCCATTCCTAGAAAGGATGTTCTTCAGAATAGTATGGTGGGATGTACAATGTACAGTGCATTGGACTTAGTCGATGGTTACTAGCAATTGCTCATGCGAGCTAGCAATATCCCGCTTACAGCGGTTAGCACCCCAAGCGGCATGTTATGGGAGTGGCTGGTTATGCCACAAGGGCTTTCCAACGCCCCGGCAACATTTAATCGTCTAGTGTAGAAACTGCTCCGCCCATATCGAGGTTATGCACAGACTTATTTCGATGACTTTTTTGTCCATAGTCGTGCGGAGCAGGGTCGGTGGGATATAAACAACCATTTAGACCTTTTGCGAGCAGTGCTCGAGTGCATGCGCACAAAAAAATTGTATGCCAATGCATCTAAATGCACTTT
The DNA here is from genome assembly GCF_004359215.1 of Bremia lactucae. Taxonomy (NCBI): domain Eukaryota; phylum Oomycota; class Peronosporomycetes; order Peronosporales; family Peronosporaceae; genus Bremia; species Bremia lactucae. The sequence continues at coordinate 2,621,789 of NW_027152213.1, read as the reverse complement.
TGGCGCAGACGAATTCCTTCTTTAGGATGATTTATCGGGAAGCGATGCCTTAGAGCGGATCCCGCTAAGGTAAAAGCCATAGTAGGTTGGCCAGTTACTAAAAACTAAAAGGATTTGCGTAAGTGGTTGAATCTCGCCAATTATTTACACAAATATAGCAAGAATTACGCTGAAATGGCTAGGCCATTATGTAATCTCCTTGAAGGATACACAATGGTGCTGGACTTGCACCGAAAATAATGCTTTTCGAGCAGTCAAGGATAGTCTTATCTATGCTCCGATTCTGGCACTGCCAAACCCAAATTGGACTTTCAGTGTCGTCTGTGACGCATCAGATTTTGCCATTAACAGTGCTCTGTTACAAACAGATGTTGATGGGCACGAACGTGTTATTGCGTTCAAGTCTTGACAGCTTAAAGCTGCGGAAAAGAACTACCCAGTTCATGACAAAGAGGTTACTTGCTATGAAGTATGCTCTCGTCAAATTCAGAGTTCATCTGCTCGGCTCTAAGCCGTTTGTGATTTATACAGATCACGCGTCATTACGCACGGCGACTAAGTCGCCCCATCTCCCTCAGAAATTGGCCAGATGGCTATCCTGTTTTGCGGAATTCAACTTCGAGGTGAAGTATGAACCCGACAAGCAAAATGCTTTGGCCGATGCGTTATCACGCAGGCCGGATTATGAGGTTTCTCATTTAACGACTATCTCGTCACCTATTCCTGAATTAATCCGTTCGGCTTACGCCAAGGATGAACAGTGTGTAGCTCTGCTACGAGCTTTAAAAGAACTCGGATTCAGGTATTAAATTACCGGCACGTTTGCGTGCAAGGTTACATCCTTTTTTAATCGATAACAACCTGTTGCTTTATTGAACAGACATCGCGGACCCTCGGCGTGTCGTTGTTTCTCATGATGAGGATTTGAAATACCGAATCCTCTATGAGGCACACGATACTGTCCTTGGTGGTCATCTCGGTAGACAAAAGACCTACGGCTCTGTAATCCAGATTTATTGGTGGCCCAAACTTTATAAACGGGTTAGCACATATGTTCGCACATGCGAAACGTGCCAACGGGTTAAACCCTCGGCGCATGCTGCTGCGCCACTGGCGAGTCTTCCCGTCCCCCATAGAATGCTGGGAGTCCATTAGTATAGATTTTGTTTTTGGGCTGCCGAAAGATTCAGCCGGTAACACCGGTATAGTGGTATTTGTTGACCGTTTGAGCAAAATGGCTCACTTAGCGGCCGTGCCGGATTCCATTGATGGAGAGGGTAGAGCTAAGCTGTTTTTCGATCGCGTGTTTTGACAACATGGTTTGCCAGCGGCAATTGTCTCTGATCGGGATCCCCGTTTCACGGGTAAATTCTGGAAATCAATTTGCCGAGTGCTTGGCACCAGATTGGATATGTCCACTGCAGACCATCCGCAGACCGATAGTCAAACTGAACGTGTCAATCGCATCATTGAAGACGTTTTACGCAGCGTGTGTGCTCAGACACCAAAGCGCTGGAGCTCAATGCTCCCAGTAGTGGAATTTTCGTTAAATAACGCTGTTCATGCCTCTAAAGGCTATACTCCGTTTAATATAAACGGTCTTACCCTTCTGCGCGTTCCACTAACGATACCACTGCGTGGTTCAGGGCTTCGTGGGGGAGAATTGGCCGATAGGCTTGCTGATATCAGCCCTCTTACCGTTCGGAAACAAGTAAGCGAGTTTCTCGCGACGCGATTTAGTTCCTAAGACATGTAAGGGATACGATGGCTGATAGCCAAGACAAACAAAAAGAACACGCAGATGCCAAAGGCAGAACCTGTATTAATTCTTATATGGTCGGAGACCGAGTTTTACCGAATGTTAAAAATCTACCTCCCAACTTGGTTTCCGCGGTCTTCAAGACCAAATTGCGCCCGCGCTTCATTGGACCATTAAAGGTCGTGGCCAAGAAGGGCCTAGCTTATACGCTAAACCTTCCCAGCAAGCTGCGTACATACCCAGTGTTTACGTTGGCTTGCTTAAGCCATATCGGGACCCTTCACACGTGGACTTGAAGGCGCTTGCGCCGAGACAGGCGGTCGTGCCGCAGATTGCTGCATCGTCACCAGGATGTCCAGCTGGCCCTTTAAACGAGGCTGCTGACGCTCCTGCGTCGAAAGACGGTCCCGAACCGCCTCAAAAGAGCTCTCAACCCGAGCAAGGACCTCACGAAGAAGTTGCATCTCGTGCCGTAGACCAGCTAATGCTTCCGCCGAAATTCCGGCCCCCTCCCGCGCTGCTTGATGCGCGGGGGAACCTTCAATTTCATATGGAGAAATCTTTAAGTCGTCGTGAGGGTCAATACCAGTATCTGGTGAAGTGGCTAGGGTACCCCTCTTCTGAAAACTCTTGGGAGTTCCAGGTACCTCTTCGGCAAGATTGCCCGCACGCCGTTGACTTTTTGAGCGCCAAGCTTAGGGTCAACTCTTGTCAAACGACGCTTCCCACCACTAAACGTGGGATTAGGTGGATCTAAAGCCTCAGCACGGCTTCGTTCCTTGGTTTTACGGTCAACCGAAGCACTGAAATATTGGCTTGTCCTTTCTTCGGTTTGTAGCATAAATGCCCTACGTAACTGGCCTTTGGCCTTAAGCTTAGCAAAGTCGAAGGGAAGCTTTCGTTCCAAACGAACATCACCTCTATCCGCAGACTCTCTGATATTTCAGATATTACGGAGTCTGCGGGCCCGGTGAACCCATTTCTCAAATGAGACTTCGTTTTCAGTCCTTGTTTCGTTTGAAAACAAAACGATCGGAATTTCCGTCATGGAGGTCACCGAAGCCCCACGGGCTTGATCACGTAAACACATTAGATAGTGGCTTCGCGTCATAAACTTTGGCATAAGGCTGCTCATGAAGAGCGTCGCGGGCAGCGGTCTCCTCCGGCGTCCTCGCCGGGCCACCAGAAATCCAGATGGCCAAGCTATGACCCGCTATCTTTAAGACGCTCGTCCGCACTAAGCGGAGTGAATCTATATTCACTATGAGCTTTAGCTTTCGCTATCTCGTCAGCTCGAAGACGAGCTCTTTCCTCTATGAGGATTATTTGCTCTTGCTCTTCATCGAGCGGATTCGTAATGATGTTGGACTCTGGGTTCCGTGTCCTGCTCAATGCAGTAAGATATTAGCGGCACCACGTTCGGGGAACGGATTCGGGGCCCGCCGACATTCATTCAGAAGAGAAGGCGTGAGCGAACGCCGCTCTTTTTTCCTCCTCATCTGATTGAGAGTGATTTACAAAGTCCACCATTCCCTCATCGTCGAGGAAGGTGCTCAGAGTCTGTGACTCACGCTTGATTGTCATTAGACAAAGGAATGAAAAACACAACCAAACGGTTAGCTGTTTAGGTTCCAACCTCAAAGAGGAAATGAAGCAAATGTTGTCACTCGGTGTCAACAGTCTGATTAAGGAGGGTGTAATGGGTCACAAATCGGTTGGAAAACTGTTGTTGTAGTACATTTACTTTATGGGTAAAGTCCCTTTTATCTAATTTAAAATAGTTAGTTACTTAGATCCCATTTATTATGGGTTCCAAATGTGGTCGCCGCCAGATATAAATCTGGCGGCCAAAATCTATTTTTAATTAGCTAGGGTAAGGTTTTAGATTTCAATAGTTAAATAAAGTGCAGTTCCCCTTTTGATCTTAAACCGTTATGTGCCTTCCTAAGGCTTGCGCATTGATCTGTAAGAGATAAAAGCCTTTCTAAGGTATATCCTCTTCGGCACTAGTTGCCACTTGGTTCTACGAACCCCTGAATCGCTTGAACTAGAATTCCTTAAGCTTTAATACCTTGTACGACTCCCTGTATTGTTAAACTTATTAGTTCAATAGAACTAAGTGACTCTCTGAGTCTGAAAGTCTTCCTCTGACTTAAGGAGCGAGGTAGCTCCGCTGCATTGGCGGTCTTTACAGCGAGCGTAGTTGCCGCGTTCCGGCTCGCAAGCCAGTATGACGTTGTGCTTCAAAAATACACAGCGGGAGACTGAATAATTGTCCTTTTTTCGAACGAGAAAGACTCCTTAATTTGATGTGATTATGCTGTGCGCAACGGTTTTCCATGTATACATATACAGGCTATAGCCAGGGGCATTTTGGTCATTTATAAAAGTACAGGAGTAATTCCGTCTTTTCTGAATTTGTCAGGGGTATTTTGGTGCTTTTTCCTTAATTCAATTACATGACAATCATGAGTACGTTTTTATTATTGCTTTCTAAATTGTCAAATTGACTGGTTGTTACGAGCGTGTTGTACGATATATTCACAAACATGGCCGTGCAAGCAAATATGTCAGCATCTATGGTCAACAAGAGCTACAATAGCGGCGGCAAAAGCACCAACAACGCCAAGAAGCGCTCGGCTGAAGGCCATGGAGACTATATTAAGAAATCCTTCGTGGACCAGAAGCTAGCCAAAAAGCAGCGGAAAATGCAACGGCCGCACTATGAGATGGTCACCCGCGCCAAACAAATATGGAATATTATTCGGGAGCGTGACGTCGATAAAAATAAGCGCGCTACGCTCGTAGAAGAGCTATATACACTTGTCAAAGGAAAAATTTACGACGTCGCTGCCAAGCACGACGCTTCACGCGTCATCCAGTCGCTTATGCAACACGGCAAGCCCGAGCATCGCTCGCAGATTGTTCTTGAAATGAAGGATCATCTAATTGAGGTCGCCAAAATGCAATACGGTTGTTTTCTTGTGCAAAAAATGATCCGCTATGGTAGCGTCGCCGACCGTGCTGCGATTGTCAAGTGCCTCACGGGTAATGTCGTGCAGGTTGGCACACACAATATTGCCGCTTATGTTCTTGAGTATGCGCAGGAATATCTCAAGCCATCCCAGCTCACCACAATCAAGCTGGAATTTTATGGGCGCGAGTTTGTGTATTTTAAGTCTGCGAGCAAGCGCAACCTGGCAGATATTATATCTGCGCATCCGAACAAGAAGGCTGACGTGCTTAAGCATTTAAGCTCGATTTTAAACCGCATGGTGGACAAACAGCTTCTTGGTTTAGCCTTTGTACAGTCGCTGCTGTGGGAATATATGTGCAATGCAGAGCATGACGACGTGATGCAAATGGTGGCAAACGTTCGGGATGCCTCGTTAGCTCTGCTGGCGACGCGCAACGGTGCTCGTGTGGTGAACAAGTGCCTTTCGTTTGGTGCTGCTAAGGATCGAAAACGTGTAATTAAAGCCTTAAAAGACAAAATTTTGGAGGCATGCAACCATCCGAGTGGTTACCTTGTAATTATGCGCATTTTGGATGTCGTGGACGACTCGATATTAGTGCAAAAGTCTGTTTTGGTCGAAATGAAGGATGAACTTTTGTCAATCGCTCTGCACCCGAGTGGTCGTAAGATTTTATTGCAACTTCTAAGTCCAATGAATAAAAAGTACCTCTCTGCCGATGATCTTGAGCTTTTGAAACCGCCAATGCTGCCGTCGTCGGAAGACTCAACCGTTCTCGTTGTTAATTACAAGAAAGACCCGGAATCTCGTCGCGAAGAGTTGCTTATGGGGCTGCTGCCAAAGCTGGAAGAGATGTGCGCTGATAATGCAGGCGATTTAATGCGCTCGAAAGAGGGTCGCGATGTGATTGTTGAAGTCGCAAAGCACAGCGAGAATTCAAAATTGGTAAGAAGTATTGTTGCTGCTGTTGTAGCGCAACCGAGTGAGGAGCAAGAAGAACCCCTTTATAGCGATGCAAATGGACATTACGCGCTGCGCCGTTTAATTAAGGAATCAGCGCTTGTAGAATCTTTGCTCATCGCTGTCAAAGAGCAGCTGTCGAAATGGGCGACAAGCAACCGGGGTTCTTTTGTAGTCCTTGCATTCCTGGAGGCCGAGCATGCTCCGAAAAAAATCTTAGATGAGGTGAAGGAGGCATTAATGCCTGTATTGGATGATTTGAAAAGGCTTGCAGACGTGCAGAAAGGTACTAAGTTACTTGCTGAAAAGCTTCAATAAAAAGAAAGTAGCTTGATTTGCACAACTAACCCTTTTGCTCTCTGTAAACATAAGATTCAAACACGTAAATCACTAACGTTTGTGTTGATGGAATTACGCAAAACGCAATTTCTCCTACTAGGCATACTTCAGGGAAACTAGCGTTGCTAAATTTCTTATGATCGGTCTTGATGCTAAAAGCCACCACGTAAACGCTGCCAGTGGCGCAAAACTCTTCGCAGTCGTTTATTACTTTTGCTCCAAGAATTGCTGCAAACAACAGTTGAGAGCGACCTATATCTAGCAGCAGCTCTCACAGCTTGAGATTTGAAGACCGAGTACAATACTGTACTAACATTTGTTGTAGCATATGAAGGTCGATTCAACCTTAAATATTAATAAGCGTCTCAAGCACGCCGTAGCTAGACTTTTGAAGCGTATGCACATTTGAATTTAGCAAGTTTTGACTTCTTGTCCGCGTGTCATGTGCCCAATCTTGCCTTTGATTGCTGTCTGCAGCAAAAGTAGCTATACAAATTAGACATACTGTTGCAAAGGGGTATTGCTTCTATTCAGAAGCGAAGAACAGCTAGAAGCAATTCCCCGACCAGGACGCGCAAGCGAATCTTGTTGATGTACAGGAAGATTGCTTGTATATCGTCAATCTGTACTGATTAAGCGGCGAAAACGGCAGAAATCGATGAGAGAGTCGCTCGCTGCCTCGTCCACGCTGCTATTGTGATCATTAGGGAAAACATCCGTGCTAGCTGCTGAGACCAGGCTGCCTTTTCTGAAGGCTTCGAAGCGCTTATCTCAGCGATCGCTTTTAACATCCTTTAATCTTAAAATGACTATAAATTGGAAAGACGCGGCAAAGTTGTCGGACCAAGACTTGCGAGAACTTTTCCTAATGTTAATTTTACATGCGCACGTCAGGTCCGCATTTTGCTGGTGTTTAGCATTGGCAGTCATTAAAAAATTATGATGACCAGAAACTGAGCACTGACGAATTTAGAATCCTTCATCGAAGCTCTGAACACTTTCCGCTACAGTAGTTTTTTGGTAGTGCTGCGTGATAGCCCCCAAGCTTTATTTAAGCCACAAGATTCCTTTGTGCCTCACAAGAATCTTATCAATGAGATGTGTAGTCCTCGGCTTGAGATCATTAATGATGTCCAATGTGGGAGATCTTACAATGAATTTGCTTCATTTACTTGATTCGCCGCAAAAAGCCGTAATATTAACCATATGTAGCACAGGCTGAATGATAGGACTAGATCAGAAAAGCATATTTTCAGAGATGATACAAATTGATATCATTGAGTAATTTGATTCAGACTTGAGACGAATCTCACCAGTTTCATTTTGAAACTAATTACCCGGCTTTCGTATTATCTGCCGGTACATAGAACCGGTATTTATACAAGTTTTAAAATTTTATTTTTTCCCACTCTCTTCCAAGATTCGATTCATTAGACAAGCACAGATTTCATTAGAGCAACTTTTCAGTCGAATCTAGATACATTTTAAGAAAACTACTGGAGTTTACTAGGCATTGCTAGTCCCCCTTTCACCAAGTTCATTTCCAATTTTGCCTGAAACACTCGCATCTTAGTTCCTCGCTCCAATGAACGTGCAAGACCTTCTTACTAACGATGCCACCCCTTTTGCGCCCGCAATGTCGGTGGCCGCCGCCAGCAGTGGTAGCCTAGACACTGTGAAGCGTGGTTGGGTAGCCCCGTTCCTGCTACACCTGCACCAAATGCTCCGTCGCGAGAGTCCCCGTATCATCCGTTGGGCCGAGGACGGCCTGGCCTTTCAGATTTTGGACAAGGAAGCCATGACTACGCAGATTTTGCCCAAATACTTTAAAAACAAGAACTTTGCAAGCTTTCAGCGCCAGCTAAATTACTTTGGCTTCCGCAAATGGAGCAAGGTGCGCGCGGAATTTCCTACGTATGGTCGTGAGCATTTTACGCGAGACAACTTCAGCGAGATGTCGCTGGTCAAGCGGCAGACCAAAAAGCCTCGCAAGCGCAAAGTCAATAACGAGGAGCAACAGGCTAAACGCGTATTTGTTGTCTCATCTAAGTATGGAAAGTGCAAGCCCATTCTGCCTCGTTTGCCGAACCCCTCAACGTTCCAGACTCGATTTATCTTCATTCCAGTACAATCATCACCGATGATCGACCTTCCTGCGCTATCTCCCCCTCGCAATTTGAATAGCGGCTACAAATTGCCATCCATCCACGAGCTCTCAATGTTTAGCGCAGCTATTGGCTCAATTAGACCCCGTCTCATGGCTTAAAAACGCCTTCTAATTATTATTTATAAAACTCTTTACTCTTCTATTTCGGACTTTTGACAACTGAGTTAAATGTTCTCTATAAATAGTTTTAATAAAAGAGATACTTTATGTTAGACTATCATATTTGTGTTTTTAGCGATGGCCAAAACAAAGCCTTTGTGTAACGGAGTGTTCCGTTACATAGGTATTACTTCCTATAAGAGAAATTACAATTATTATTTCCTTTAAGATAACATAAATAAAAAGGTACAACATTATTATCCTTATAAATCTTAACTTAAGAAATATCCAATAATACCAAATTTGGTATTATTGATGCAATAAGACATTAGCGTGTTCTGCTCAGGCCAAGCCTTACCAATTCTTGCGAGGCCACTAAAGTTGCTGGTTAAGTGTGAGTATGTGTGCTTATCATGCAACTTCAATTTTATGGCTAAGTTGCGCCTTGGAAAACATACCGAAATGGCTGCTTTGTTAATAAAATGTGGTCCCCATCACCGAGCTCGCCACCAATTCAAAGCTACTCATGTGGCTCCGCCGGTCTTGCCTTCGATCCATAGTGCACGATCGCTCATTTGCAAGATATGGTAGTAAGTCTGTACTCTCACGCGCCTTCTCGATGGACTATTCGGCCGTAACAGCAAGAAATATCCGTAATGTGGCTATTGTGGCGCACGTCGACCA
>NW_027152213.1:2586042-2612135 GCF_004359215.1 Bremia lactucae | reverse complement strand
CGACACACCCGGCCACGCAGACTTTGGTGGCGAGGTGGAGCGCATTTTAAGTATGGTGGACGGAGTGGTGCTAGTCGTAGATGCCACAGAAGGCCCTATGCCGCAAACGAAGTTTGTGCTGACCAAGGCGCTGCAACGCGGGCTTAAGCCGCTCGTGGTGGTCAATAAAGTGGATCGCGACTCTAGCCGCTTGGATGGCTCGGTGGAAAATGAGCTTTTTGATATGTTCGTGGCGCTTGATGCTGATGACGATCAGCTGGAATTTCCAGTGCTGTACGCATCTGCCAAGCAAGGCTGGGCCGTCCATGACCTTGACAATACTGACGAACCGCATGATAGCATGATGCCGTTGCTAGATGAGATTCTGCGGTACGTGCCTGCGCCCGAGGCCAATGCCGACAAACCTTTTGCCATGGCTGTGACCATGATAGGCCACGACCCATACGTTGGTCGTCTAGCCACGGGCCGCATCCACGCTGGAACTGTAAAAGTATGTTGAATTATGTATCTGGAGAAAGCATCTGAGGCTTGATTGAAATGCTTGTCGTATGCTATTTTGCGTATATAGATTGGTGATTCAATCCAGGTGATGAATCGAGAAAGCAAAAAGCTAGAATCTGGCCGAGTCACAAAAATGTTTGTTACCCGTGGAGTTGTAAAGTCGGAGGTCAAATCAGCGACGGCTGGTACGTCACTTTTATGACTTATTTTTCACTACACAATCATCGACTTCCGCTTGCCATGCGCTTGATAAATAAATTAGGTGATATCATAACTATTGCTGGTGTGAATGCATATGTGTCCGACACGATTGCTGATGTCTCTGTGACGGACCCTATTCCATCCCCGCAGCTTGACCCTCCAACCATTTCGATGACGTTTGGTGTGAATGACGCGCCAAATGCAGGCAAGGAGGGCAAGTTTTTAACGTCATCGCATATCAAGCAGCGTCTCGAACGGGAATGCGAGGTATGAATCTACTCTCTCGCCAATTGCGTGTTACATGTAGCTAATATTCGTTGGTCCTGGCGTCCTAAGAACAATGTTGCCATCTCCATTTCACCTAGTGCATCTTCAGAAGCCTTCGATGTGCATGGCCGTGGCGAGCTTCAGCTCGCTATTCTTATTGAGGAAATGCGTCGCGAGGGGTTTGAAATGTCCATATCGGCTCCACAGGTAATTTTTCAGAAAGATCCCGAGACGAACCAAAAACTTGAACCAATTGAAGAAGTGACAATCGATGTTGACTCCGACTTTTCCGGCACGGTAATTGACAAGCTATCAACTCGGGGCGGCGAAATCGTTGAATTTAAAGAGGTGCATGACAAAGTGCGTCTTCAGTTTAAGATCCCTAGCCGATGCCTTATGGGCTATCGCAGTGAGGTATGGAATGCGCTGCATCATTATGCGTCTGAGAACCTACATTTTAAATTGTATATAGATCAAGACAGATACGCGCGGAAGTGGCATCTTAAACTCGATTTTCCACAGCTACTCACCCTTCCAAGGTTCGGCAACCCCTCCGTCGAAAGGCAAGCTAATCTCATCTTCTGGAGGGGTTTGCACCGTAAGTGCAAATCGCTGTGCATGGATTCTTAATTCAGCAGTAATATTGGTTGGATAAATGATAGGCCTACGCATTAAATTCGTTGGAAGACCGTGGTGAGATGTTTGTCAAGCCCGGCGACGAGGTATACGAGGGCATGATCGTGGGTGAGCATAGCCGTCCGACAGACATTGAAATCAATCCTACTAAGGAGAAGAAGCTCACAAATATGCGTGCGGCTGGCACGGATGAGAACATTAAACTGTCGCCAATCCGCCAGATGTCCCTCGAAGATGTCGTCACTTACATCGGCGACGACGAAATGATCGACGTGTCCCCGGTCAAGATTCGCATGCGAAAGCGCGAATTGACTGCAAATGGTCGCAAGCGACTGCAAGGCAAAAAGAAGTAGTTCCGAGCATCGCGTTTTGACCTTCGGCCACATAGTCGCAGCAATTTGTATTCAAATAGACGAATTCGTATAACGCAACTTATTCATTTACGTTGCATAATCTTCGTGTTTTCTACAACATTTTGGCTCTCCTAGAATTTGACGCCGACACTTTTCATGTCATGGCACTGTCTTCGGAAGACGAGCGCACGTACCACATGATGGTCATGCAAATGCAACGCGATATCAATTGCTTGACTGATCCGGATCGAAGTGTGCGCCGCCGTGCTGTGGACAAGCTAAGCCGCGCGCTTAAGAGCGAGTCGTCGCACGTGTCGGTGCCAACGCTTCGCGTTCTGTGTACCTCCAATTTAAAGCGTCCATTACTGCGTTGCGCTGAAAATGACGTTGTTGAAAAATGCCGTGAGCGAGCGCTTGATGCACTTCTTTTTTTATGCGAGCGAGGGGCGCTGGAGCTATCGGACGCGACACTAAATGAATTGGTGGCTCTGGCCGATGTTCGGCTGGGTAGGATACCGTACCCGGAGCCTACAGAGGAAATTCGATTGCTCATTCTACAGCTGTTGTACGCTTTTTTGAAGCAGTTTGCTGCAAAGGAAGGCACATCAAAGTCACTATGCGATGTTATCACCGAGCTGGCCAACGCACTGGGAAAGTCGTTGGTGGACCCTTTTCCAGAAGCCAAGAAGATGTCAGCAGATTGCGTCATTCTGATTTCAAAGACCTGGAAAAGTAGCGTTGGAATGCAGATGGGTACAATTGCTCGATCTTTAGTGATTAACTTAGGCCACCAGCACAGTCGAGTACGAACCTGTGCGTTGCAGGCATTGGAAGCTGCAGTGCCTTGTTGTTCCGAAGCTCTATTGGAGCTTTTGACCGAGCTATTGATGCCAGCAGTGAGAAAGGTAGTCTTTGACCACGCTCCGTCTGTTCGGAAGCAATTAGTTGTTACATTGGCTGCGTGGCTGAGTCAAATTAATCAGGTACAACAATTTGATAAATTGATCTTTCCGGCCTTTCTGGCTGGTATTACTGATGAATCGCCCGAAGTTCGAGAGCTATCTATCGCAAAGATGAATGAAATCTCAACTATATGGGAGACTCGCGATGGAAGCGAAGCAGTAGACGAGAATGATATGATCGTAGATGAAAAAGCTGTAAGAAGCACCCCGCCGCTTTATTTTCAATCTCGTCCACCTATTGGCGCTCGTAAACTTGCAATTAAAATTCAAGCTCAGGTATTGCCATGGTTACTTGAGAAAACTGGAGACTGGACCTCGCAAGTGCGTGAGCGTTATACTCAAATTCTCAGCGCGTATCTAATTCTACTGGAGCAAAACATGAATCCGTTTATTGAGACGGTCTTTGCAGCATTGGGCAAGATATGTCGGGATGACGAAGAAGGTGTGATTACTAGTGTTAAGGCATGCTCGGGTGTGATTGGTTACTATGCAGACATCCGCATCGTATTAGCTTCATTGCTGCCAATGGTGACAGGAAGGTTAGTGGGACAGGAAACTGCTCAATATCGCATTATTGGGTTGACTTTGCTGGGCATGAGCATCAAGGGAATGGCGACGAAGACTATCGAAGCTCACCTAGAGGTAACTAACAGTGGTAATTAAACTTTTGGTCAGATCTTCATGCATTGGTAACACACATTATGTAGCAAGTGACAGAGGCGCTGTGCGATGCTCATCTCCGCGAATCTGAAGTAGCCGATTTACATGATCAGCTGGCTAGCGTCATTTCAAGTATAGTTTTCTCTGCTGGGCCACTACTTGAGCAAAAGGATGAAATTTGCTTTCGACTTTTCTGGGTTCTGAATCATCTTTTGGCATCATCGTCGAAAGTTTCAGCTGCTCATAAAATGGCAAGTTATATCAATTGCAAGCCTTTATGTGCAAATGTGCTTATGGTTTATATTAGGCGAGCGAATCGTTAGAAGGTCTTGCCGTGAACATGAAGCATCCTATCGAGGTATAATTCTTGTTCGAGAACTATGCTAGGTAATAAATTTATATATTGATTGCTATTCTTTTGCAGATGTTATACGTACGATATATGAAGAGAATTCTTTCCAACATTGCACCCTCTACTTTAAAGAACACTAGTTGGCAAAAGAGTAAATCGAGCCGTGTACTATTCGACTCACTTTGCAGACGCGGAGGAAGGGTAGGGTGTAAAGTGATTTTGTCTGTTTGATGACTAATAAATGCCATTCTTTTTGCTTTAGGCTTGCGGGGAAAACCTAGATAAAATTATTCCTGTAATTTTGGTGTATTTAGAACCAGAACACGACGCAGACATTCGGCTCGCATTCCTTTCTCTATTGGAGACAATGCTTGGAATGAATACTATTAGTAAGGTATGACTTTTTTCTAAATCAGAGCTCTTTTGAATGATCGGATGAGGTGCTAATATATTGCACTGCTAGGCCCTTATGCCCTTTAATGTGGCATTGCTGCAAAAAGCCATTATCCCTAATATCACTTGCCGTGAAGGACGGGTTGCTGCAACGATCCGGTATCGTTATTTATCTTATTTTCGGCCTTATTATTGAATGCTGACAACGCTTTTCGCAACTTCAAATCAGGAAAGTTGGTGTTGCATGTGCCTATACTCTTTTCCGTCAGGACATTGCCGACCAGAAATGCTTGTTTGAGACCGCGCCGCAGGTGTGCATACTCTAATGAACATCACATCTTAAGCTTTGTAATAATTGCTTCTGGATGTAGATGCTACTCGTGCTTAAGTCATCCATAGATGATAGCGATCCTAAGACTCGCCAACTGGTCTGCCTAGCGCTGCAGTACCTGTTCGTGGCGTTTCCTGAATGTTTAAGAGGTATGTTATGCAGTTGATGGGCTTAAATAGGTGTCTTACTGACCTAGTGCATTTTGTGGCTGGCTTTGGCAGAGGAGCCAGTGCACCAGCTCAATGCAGAGATTCTAAAGCGCTTAGATGATAGTAATGATACGGTGCGCAGAGCTGCGTGCGAGACTTTTTTTACCTTGCTTAAAGCTGCTCCGAGGGAGCACTTTCGAGGAACAATTATTGACTACATGTTGGACTGCCTTTTTGTTCACCTTGACGATACAGAGCCTTTTATTCAGGTAAATTGTGTGCTAAGCATATATTTGATCTGGTACGAATATCGCAAAATTATTGTAACCTGCCAATGGCATGTAGGAGGCTGTTTTAAAGATCTTGCAGGAAATTGTAGCCATTGATGCTCTCCAACTGGCTAAGAAGGCGAAAGAGAATCGAAGTCGACACCAAAGCTCTCGTTTCTGCGATCATCTTCTGGCTCTAGCGACCGCGTGGTCGCAAGTTGATCCTGCCTTGTGATTACTTTAGTATAAACGGCCCAAAATGCATTGATGTGCATTACCACTTACGGCTTAACAATTTAAATAGTCTCCAACGTCTTCTCGTCCAGCTTCTTGAAATAGGCAACCAAATCTCCTACGCGCTTCTTGTTCCTTTCATCCTCTTCCTGTCGTCTTTTTAATTTGAGTTTTTTTCTCAAACGAAAAGTCGATTTCGCTGTCTTGAAGACAAAGCTAGGTGGTGATTCCAGGCTCGCTGTGATCCCGGCTGTATCATTATTTTTCTTTTGCTTCGACAGCCCTTTCCTTGCCCCACTTCCCTTCCGAACACCAAGTTTCCGCCTGTTTTTTTGCTCTAACTTCTCTATATTCCCCTTATTTTCCTTCGCATGTACGGTACGTCAGATTGGCCAGCTTACAAGACTTTTCAATTTATGTCGACCTTATTCTCATCATAGGAGCGGCCTACAATGTAACATGCTATAAAACGATTTAGTAATGCATGAAGCCAGTTACTATGTATATCCCAATCACTCAACGAGTTATCATTAATTTTGAATTAGAACGAACTCACCGTCTTTGTCGGGTGTGTCATTCAGCTGGTAAGTTTTCCTCATTGTTTTTGGCTTGGTTCTTAATCGCGAGTCCATTGCATAAGAAGAACGCGCAGATTAATATTAAAAGTTGAAGTGACATTCATTCACTGCTACAACTTCGGCGGTCGGTAATTTGCCTTAATTAAATAATTATTTCGGTCGTTTTTGCTAATTAGTCGACATTTTTGGCGAGTAGGCTGCTAGCTGAAACTTCACGTCCTTCACAAGTCAAGAATAGACATCGCCATGAAAGACTCGCCCGAAGAGTCCCAAGGAATTATTACGATTGAAATTCCTCAACACGCGCTGCAGAAATTGAGTAAGCAGCTTCTTAATGCTGTGGACATTCGAAACGTGCGCGGCATCTCCCAATTCTTCGGGCTTGGTGCGTCCCCAGGCTACGGCGCCTATTACGTCTTGGTTAAAAGTATCACAGCGTCTTTTGCATGAATGCGATTAGGCCAGGAGAAGCCATTTAATATTCCGGGACGCGATGTGCTAACTTCGCGATGCCGAAAGAATGCGCTGTATTTCTGCGCCAATTATGCCATCTCCGCTGCGCTTGTAGGGGTTGTAACCATGTACGTGAAATGAAAAGATAGTCGTGCGATGAATAGTTTGATGTGTTGACTTTGCATGCTGTGGTTCTGGACCAGTCTATTAAATCCGTTCTTCTTGTTCGTGCTGATCTGCCTCGGCGGTTTTTGGCTTTACATGTCGACTGCGACGGCAAATGATTCGCCCGAAAACCCGACAAAAATAATGGGGCACACGGTGACGCCTGACCAGCGAAAAGTCGGCATGCTTGGTGGTATTCTCATATCGTTGCATTAGATATCTCTCACTGCATAAAGTATCAACTCTTGATATGTTCGCAGTAAGCTCTGCTGTGGTTGTCGTTTTCGGAGGGTCGATTCTCTTCACAATCTGCTTGGCCAGGTACTTCGTCGTTTCTGTAAGCAGGCAGCTGCTAAATGGCTTATTTTTTTACATCGTGCCTGTGCTTGATTTTAAGTGGTGCGCTTGCTATTTCCCATGCTATCTTGCGCGACTGCCCTTCGGTTGAAAATGAACATGAATCAGGCTTTTTATCGAGCGAAAACGACCAGATCGCTAACACCGTTTGATTAATAATTGCCAGCAACGAAAACTTACGAGGCCTTCATTTGACAAAGCAAGAATATGTATTGATGCCTAAATATGCAATAAAACCCAAAGTAATACAAAGTTATGACAACAGTATCTTCTCAACAAAACTTGCAGATATTTATTTATAAATACTCTGTTGCTGATTAAAATGAGGAAATCGCAGGATAAGCATAATTGATTTCAATGATGTAACGGATGTCCCGTTACGTAAATATTATTTCCTATAAGAGGAATAATAATATCATTTTCCTATGAGAGAAATAACACGAATTATTTCCTAGGGAATCGTTATTCAGCCTACTTCCTATGAGAGGAAATAAATAAAGAAGTACAAAATTATTGTCTTTATTAATTATTTGACTTAATCGTTCCAAGATTACCAAATTCGGTAATATTGACGCAATAAGACATTAGATCTATTGATTGATTAATTTAAGTTTAAACTAACCCCGCCAATCGCTATAAGACACGATTATACGGTGCGCAAGTAGGCGCTATACATAGCTTGTTATTAGTACAATAAAGTCAGTAGTAGATAGAATATCGTTACGTAGGAACAAAATATGTATTTTTACAGTTTTACTTTACTTTTTTCGATATTCTTGATCCTTAAATCTAACCTTTGGTAGCTCAGACTACTTAGCTACCTGTAATCTTTCTTTACCCGTCGTGAACGTGAAGTAACCGAGCCACCCCACCTTCACTGTAATCAGTGTAGGTTGCCTAGTACTGTTGTCAGTACTAGCAAAGGATGCCCCCTTACACCTGCTAGCACTTCGAAGTCTGTTCAACAGCCTAAGCACGTTCCATCCAACATGGACATGTTGGATGAAGAAGGAGGGAGCTTTCAAGCCCCTCAAGAAGGCTTTCACGCAATGCGTGGAAGGTTTACTCATTTGGGTGACCATTAATGAAGAGCAGTTGAACGCATGAGTTTTCTTGGCAATGGGCATGAAGCACCACACCACACTCATAGTTCGGTCGCAGGCGAGCCAGCCGTTGGCGCCATGCTATTCACTCTGATCACAGATGAAAAACCTGTGGCCATAACCGAGTTCATACAGCATGAACTCGATGGAGCCCAAGATAAAGTAGCCTAGCATGCAGAAGTGTTGAACAGGGTGCTTAGCAGTTAGAACTGTTGAGACAGCAGCATGTCCATGCTGATAGCGGGCCGAGGCTTCAGCGTCGACCCTGAAGCTTAAAGATTGAAATCCATAAGTTTAAGGCAGTCGAAGGCGTCTCCCTTTTAAGATGGCTCATCGAACTAGACGACGCTATTGAAGCTCGCCGCATTAATGACGATGCGACGAAAGTGAAATTTGGCATGTCCAACTAAGCGGGACGTGCCAAAAATTCTTAGGGCCTAGTACTCAAGCTTTACGACCCAGTAGTCTTCGGGTCGTATAAGCTCTTTAAGATCCAGCTCAGGCAAACCTTTGAGCGGCCACGTGTCGAATTTAGGGCTCGGGCAGAGCACCTGGTTTGAAGCAGGGCAAGCTTGATCTTCCCGTTGATGCCCATCAAGCACGATGGCTTGTAAGTTGTATTGTGAGTCATCCAATAGATGAAAAACACCGGTAACTGTGTTCATTTAACGTCTTGCAGACGGTCCTGTCAAGACTTACCTGTTCCAGCTTAAACTAGAGACGCTAGACCAAGCGATCTCTGTAGCGGAAGAGGGGGACTTCAGCCTAAAACAGGCTTTCATCAACTCTGAAGCTTATCGTCCTCAGAGACGACAAGAAAACTGAGGTCCAGAACCTATGCACCTCTCGTATGTCGAGAGCGAAAAACCTCGCTTTTTCAATTACAAACGATAGCAAAAATGCAATCGTTGTCAAAAGACGGGCCACTACGCTAATGAGTGTATTGCCCCACGCCCAGTGCCTAGAAACGCTGAGCGAAAAGATCGACCACCTGCTAGGAACAGCGGAGGACGCGGATCGGACGCTGTTGCGAAATCGCAACGGCGAGGCGGATCGTAAAAAAAACGGTCGGGTCAGTAGGTGAGATGCGCCCTACTGATCTAGCAACGTCAAAAGGATCTGCAGACCTCTTTTGATGAAAGTTGCTCTTACACACAAACATGTGTAACTACCCCAGGGGATGAGGTCATCTCCCTCAAAATATCAGTGTCAAATAAATTGCCACTTAAGTCCTAATAGATTGTGGGGCGTCGAACATTATTAGACGCCAATCGTTAATAGATCGCAGACTCAAATTTATTGAGCGCGGTATCCCTCTATCGAGGATGACAGAGACCCTAGCAATAGACGCATCTGTAGTATTAAAGAAACGTGGTGTTGGTATCCAATACACATTGAAGGGTAAACAGTACGATGATGATATCGTTGTACTAGATTTGGATGACAAATTTCTTGTCATCCTTGGATAACCATGGCTACGAAAGTACGAGCCATGCATGAACTGGCAGCATCAAGCCGCGGTGCCTGTCTCTTGTTCAACAGAGGGTCATCTGATGAACGTCTTGGAACATCCACAAGCCTGTGGGTGTCCTACGAGTGAGTGCGTTGGCCTCACTTGTGGGTCGGTCGCTTGCACGACTGCACAAGACCTCGGTGTAAATTCCATCAAGCTGTGGAGTAAAATCCCGACGGCTGTGCACAAACATAGGGAGCGTCGAATGTCCACTATTGTGACCTGGAAATAATTAGCGACGGATGTGCACAAGCACAGATAGCGTCGAAGTTCGACCACTCGAATAAGTTGAGTGGTACGAAATAAGATTGTTTGCTTGGAAAGCAACATCAAAGAAAATTTGAAACGCCTGTCTCTAAGAGACAGCGCGAAAGTCCTAGATGGACTGGAGAGTCGATCGTAGAGGATCTTTCTGTAGATCCACAATCACAGCAAGAGGCATTTGGGGTGAATACTCCCAAAATATGACTTGTTAGAGCAAGTCCCCAAGAATTTGCGGAAATAAGTTTCATGAAAGGTTCCCGGGTATTTTTGGAAATAAGTTCCAAAGAACCTGAGACGTTGAATGTCTTAGTAAACAATGGATCAAGTGTAGGCGATTATACACTTGATCTGGTAGCGTTCCGAAGATAACTTCTGAGATAACTCAATTGCTAACGCTTGGACCGAAACGGTTCTTGCGTGATCTGCGTAGTGGCAAAGCAAAGTAGACCTGTGTACTTGTCATAGATGACAACTACGTGGCCGATATTCGGTCGGCAATAGTATTTCCTGAGAACGATCGGATTCTCAGCAGCTCAGGATGTACGAAAGCGTCCCCGATGTAGAAGACTCGGATTGAACGTTTACGTCAAAGATCCTGAGAGTCATTGAAGACAAATTCTTTATATAAGGATTTGATCGAATTAAAGAATGTACTACTTGAATCCGTACCATGCGAGTTGTCTAAGGATATAGGCACTGATACCAGGTTCGAAATATTGTGTCATGAAGCAAAGGCCATTGCCTCGTGAACAAGTATTAGCGATCGACAAAGAATTTGGCGATCCACGTGAGGGAGTGAACCTCCCCACATTGCTCTCCGACCTTCTGTGTGCGTAAAGCAACAGGAGGATGCGTTCAATAAACTGAACGCTGCAACGGTACCGGCTCAAACGCCGATACCACGAAAAGACGAATCATTGATGGTATGTCAAAGAGCACTATCTTTTCGTCAATGGATCTGATGGATGGATTCTAAGAGATCCTTTTGCGCGAACAGGATATTCCGTTCACAGCAGTAAGCACCCCAAGCGTAATGCTATGGGAGTGGCTTGTCATGCCACAGGACCTAGTAATGCCCCTGCGACATTTAACAGATGTGTAACCAGTCTGTTATGGTCGGTCTGGGATTTCGCACCGAGCTATTTTTGATGACGTCTTAGTTCGTAGCAGAGCCATTAACGTAAAGTCGGACGTTGAAGTACATCGTATCCACGTCCGAAACGTTCTTAGACTTACGCGTAAGCACAAGTTATATGCGAATCTTAAGAAGTGCATACTCGCAGCAAGCGAAATATCACTTCTTGGGTGCATCGTGGGCAAACACGGTGTACGCCCGGATGCGGACAAGATCAAGGCGTCGATTGGCCTGTGCCAGTCGATATAAAAGGACTTCGAAAGTTCCTCGGCTTGTAGGTGTACCTGCACAAATACTCAAGCAGTTACGCCGAAATGACAGTACATCTTTCTTCTTTTTTGAAGAAACATGTAAAGTGGCCATGGAACGATTACTGTCAGCGTTCCCGATATATATGAAGCAAAGCTTGATGCAATCGCTATTCCTGGTGATTGCGACCTAGATAGACCAGTGGTCTACAGCGCCAGCGATTTCGCAACCGGCTGAACGTATTGCAATATGACAGACGGCGCTGAGCGCATCGTCTGCTATCAATCGCGTCTGCTTCAACCATCTGAACGCAACGATCCAGTGCATGATAAAGAATTCCTTGCCATGAACCATGCACTGAGTCAGTTTAGGGTCTATCTCTTGGGAGATAGACCGTTCATTGTTTATACGGACCATGCGTCTTTACGCACGGCCGTAAACAGTCCACACCTCTCGTTAAGAATGGAGAGATAGTTGTCTTCCCTCGCGGACTAGACCTTCTTCGTGGAGTTTAAACCATGACGACTTAACATTGTCGCTGATGCCCTTCCGCGGCCAACCCGGTTTTGAGCTTGATACGCAAATCGACAGTGATCATAAGGCCACTGTTGCAACAAGAAGTGATCCGTCGTCATCATTACTTGACGACGTTAGAAGAGCATATGAAGAAGAAAAGGCTATCAAAGGTTTGATGAATTACCATAAAAATCCATCCCACAATCCTAAATAAAAGGAGTGTCGAAATCGTATCGATCCTTAATAGATCGATGTACAACGCGCAATGGTTTACTTGTACTACTCAGATATTGCTGGCGACACACCTCGTGTCGTCATCCCCACCCATAATGATTTTCGTTTACGCATCGTGTATGAGTGCCACCATACACAAATATAAGGTCATAGTGGACGTGAGAAGACTTGCCTCACGAAAAGTCGCGACTTCTACTGACCACACCAGTATGAGACCGTCCGCAAGTACATACGTGCTTGCGAGTTTGTTAACGGGTGAAACCCAGTGCTTCATTCCATGCTTCGTTGCAACCGCTTCCTGTTCCGGCAGAATGTTGGTAGTCTGTATCCATGGACTTCGTCTACCGATCTCCCAACGGCGAAGATAAGCATAACAGCATTCTTGTCATAACAATGGTACATTTTGCTGCAGTACAGGTGTCGATCATAGCCAAAGGCTGTGCTCGTGTTATTGTTGACACAACATTTCGACTCCATGGGTTACCCCCGAACTGGTCACAGATCGAGACCCTCCACGGCGGAATTATGGGAAACTGTGTTCTAATCACTAAGAACACAGTTAAGAACGTCAACATCTGATCATCCTAAAACAGAGGGTCAGACGGAGCGTGCAAACCGTATCCTTGAAGAGATATTTCGCGGATATGTCCACTCTATTACGAGTTGGAGCGAGTTCTTGCCGATAGTAGAATTTGCCATCAACAATTTAGTGCATGCTTCTACAAAGCATACACCGTTCTTCGTGAACGGCTTGCACCATCCACGATAGCCATCCTTGGTTAGGAGTGACTTTTATTCAAGGGGGGGGACTCGCTCGAGCAAAGAACCTTCTAGCTCTTGGTCATCACGCATTAGCCCTAAGGTCAATGCAGTGCGAGCCGGTCGCACTGAAAACAAGAATACAATTTAGTCAGCAGGTGATTTCCAGTTGGCTAGAGAAGCAGTGGCCCGTTTTGTAATGGATTCCATCGCTGATGCGGTGGACCGACAGAAACGGAACTCTGACAAAAATGGAAGAGCAAACATACATTCATTTAATGTTAATGACCTAGTCCTACTGTCTACGGTAACCCTTTCAAAACATGTAGTGACAAATGTGGGCAGTAATAATTTACTGCCCAAGTATACCGGCCGTTTTGTGTACTGTACCGCCAAGGCAATGCGTACACGATCGAGTTGCCTCGTAGGATGCGTATGCATCTTACTATTTCTGTTGGGCGTCTCTGCCCTTACCATCAGTACGAGGCTTCTTTCGTTATTCGGAATCACTCCGGAACGGTTTAAAGCGTCTGCCAAAGTCTGATGATTCCGAGCTAAAGCATGATAGGCTCGGACCACTCTTTTTCATTCTCAATCTCTTGGCGCGTCTCACAAGAGATGAGCTTCCTCCAATGAGAGTCCTAAAGGGAGTATGCTTCCTTAATAACGTGACCTGCACCCTTAAAACAGCATGGGGATGAGCCCCCCATGAGAGACATGGTATCCATGCCTCCTTAGATAAACGGTGTAGCTTGTATCGTGCACCGATTACGGTCCGTTTTACAAACCGGTCGCGGAAAACATCCAGTTTGTCAAGCCATGCCTCGCGGCCTATGCTTTGCACATTCTGAATGAATGCTTTCCAAGCTTGGAACAAAGGTTTGACATACGTTGCCTGCTTACAAGTGTACCACCGACGTCGGAAAAAGGCATCGACGAAGAATTTCGATTCATTTTTAACAGGCTTGTGAAGCCTGGATGAGTCGAATAACGGAATTTGGTATCGACCGTTGGTTGTACCAAACCAACGAGTTAGGTTCCCCTTAGAGGGCAACCAAGGCTTCTTTTCGGAAGCGGACCGCAACGTATTGCGGTCCCTCTCCTGTTGGCTCATGTTAACGTTAACACTAACATGGCTCTCGGAGCGATCCTTAGAATCAATTCTTTCAGGGTGATGCAAACTAGCACCACCAGCAGCATTTTTCCCTTCACGATCCTTCGATCCTAGTGAATCATACTAATGTCACTAGAGTGCTTGTCGTTCATGGAGTAATCATCAGATGACTCCCCACCAAAGAGGTCCGACGAGTCGAACAACCTCGTCATCACCTCTTTGTTTCTCACGTTAGAACTCAAAGCTTAACGGACTCAAACCCGGGTGATCCAGCGGTCTTCATAGTAGCCACTGAGTTGGGCGATGACGGTGACAAGTCACCGTCACCGTCACCTGCATGGCATGGCATCGACAGATGACATATTTCAGTCACCTCGAATGGGAGAAGGAGGTGACTTATTACCACAGTATACGCATTAGCGTCTACTGAACATTTAAATTACCAAATGCTTTACTGATCCGTACAGTTGCCAGCTTTGCAGCCTCACGGGCTACGCGCACAGACTCGTTGGTAGCCATGCCCAACCGAATTGATTTCCGAACAAGAATCAATAATGCGACAAAATTGGAATTTTGAATAGAAACTAAAAATATAAAATAACAGGGAAAGACATATTAGTTTTTCTCTGTCACTCCACATCAGTCACTATTGCGACTGTTGGGGGGGGGGGTAACGGAGTGTTCGTTACATAAATATTATTATTCATACTAGGAATAATTAATATATTATTTTTTATGAGAGGAGATAAAAAAATAAATACGTACAGAATTAGTATCTTTATTAATTTTTACTTAATAGTTTCAATGTTACTAAATTTGGTAATATTGACGCAATAAGACATTAGTTCTATTGATTAGTTAATAGGTCTAAATTAACTCCGCCAATCGTTATAAGACACGATTGTGCGGTGCGCAAGTAGAGGCTATACGTAATTTGCTATTAATATAATAAAGTCAGTAGTATATAGTGTTGAAGCTTGATGTGTTCATCGAAAGTGTTGCGCTTTATGCATATGCGTGTATAGGGATAATGTAGCAAGGGATCGTATGACAAGATTAATACGGAAAATAGTGTGCAAGAAAATCATGCTATGTGTCTCAGTCGGGTAAGGCATGGCAGTGCCATCCCACAGGTTACCGGTTCGATAGCCGGCATCGACAACAAGTAAAACCTTCGGGAACTGGTGTTCGGGGCTCACCAGCACTGTACTGCCAGATAGTGACGTCGTCCAGATTGTGGGAAAGGGGGCGCAGCGATTGATAGGAAGAGATATGGTAGGATAGAGTAGGTAGGATCGAGATAAACTCAAAATATAACTTACTTTTAGGTTTGCGATCTCGACCGTAAGCCCATCATCAAGCCATTACATAGGATAACGTAATTTAATAGGTTATGAGCCCAAGCGACGACTCCGGTTTTAAGATTGAGCCTTTGACGGCTCAAACTACGTGCTGTGCAGCTACAAGATGAAGATGTACCTCATGTCTAAGGGGTTGTGGGGAGCTGTCTCCGGTGCAGACGCTCCGAATGCAGTAAAAGAGCAGCAAGCGCACGTTGCTATCGCGCTGAATCTGAGTGACGCGCAGTTGATGCACATTATTGACGCGACGACGGCGAGAGAGGCGTGGGGAAGGCTGGCGAAGTTTCGTCGCACACAAGACATGGCGAATCGATTTTGGCTTAAGGAAAAGTTTGCCTCGTTCAAGTATACAGCTTCAAGCATTAGTGGTCACGTGGCAGAGCCTGAAGATCTAGTGATGAAGATGGATAGCGCTAATTGTGAGCCAAGTGAAGAGGACGTATGTGCGGTGATGCTGAGGCGTCTGCCTGCAAGCTACGAGAGCTTCGTGCGGGCGTTTCGCATGTCAATGTCAAGTTTCAATTTCAGCGACCTCGTGAGCAAGCTGATTGCTGAGTAAGTACGACACAAGGACACGGCACGGGTGGAAGAAGCAACGGATCTTTACACAAGCAAGAGAACCGGCAAGCAGCACCTGAAGAAGCAGTAAGAAATGCGTGCTAGAAGCCGTCAGAAGCGTGTTTCTGAAAAACGAATTACCTAACACTTGTGAAGTAGGCTTGTGGTCGGGACTGCAAAACCAAAATTGGGATTATGATTGAGATAGGTCCTATCTTTTGTACTAAGTCTTAACTTTTCTAATCAATTATAAGTCAATAAATCTGGTACTATCCTATTAATAATCACGTAGATAAGTCTCATCTTGGCTAATCAATCACAATCAGATCAATCTGTCAGTATCCCATCCATCAGATGGGTCTTAAGCTGTTCCAACTCTAATGGGCAACATGCAATTGTCAGGTTGCTAAACAGTCTCATTATCACCGTTAACAGTTTCAACTGTGGCACTGTCGGCCAATTTGCTAGATATTGCCGTTCATGTTGTGGATCAAAGAAAACACGAGAAGCGGAACACGACTAATCCAACGACGCATTTAATGCTAGCGAAGTGTCTATCAGCGGCTGCCGTATTATGGCAGTGGCGCATCTGTGCATATGTGCAAGGACCGAGACGATTTTGTCGAGTACGAGGAAGTGTGTCAGACGCGCAGTATATCAAGCGCGAAGAGTGATGTGAAGTTCAAGGTCATCGGTTATGGAACAGTGAAGCTACGCATTTGGACCGGGTATGCGTGGATCGATGCTCGTCTCGGAAACACTCTCCATGTTGAAAATCTGTCAAAGAATTGCTCTCGCTTACGGCTGCATCAGCGCGAGGAATGACAGTAGAGATCACGCGCAACGAGTGCATCGTGAAGCGGAGCACCAATTGCCACTGAAAGGAAGCATGGCTTTCTGATGTACCTCAACGTTGATGTTGGTGCGGAGTGCCATGTAGCCGAGTTTGTGAGCGAGCTATGGCACAGAAAACTCGGTCACGCATCGTTTGGAACGATAAATGCTACGATCAAGGACGGAAGGATCAAATGCGCGAAAATGATGACCGACGTCTTATGTGACGTATGTGCGACATCTAAGCAAGTGCACAAGTCATTCAAGGCGAGGAAGACAAGGGACTCAGGGAAAGTGCACGTTTTGACAGTATCGTGTGCTCCGACGTGCTTGGATCAATTACTCCAGCTTCAAGATACGGCTTCAAGTACATGGTGAGTTTCATCATGATGAAGAGCCGGTACGTGACAGTTTTTCCGTTGCTAAAGAAGAGTGAAGTCGTGAGCGCTTTTACAAGATTTTACCGGGAGATCAAGATAGCGTCTGGGACTAAGATCAAGATCATTCGAAGTGACAACGGTGGCAAGTACCGAAACGCGCAAAATGACAGTTTCTGCAAGAAAAAGCTCGTCAATCAAGAGTACACAGTTCCATACAATCATGAACATACCGGCATGGCAGAGCGCATGAATCGAACTCTAGTAGAGATAATGCGCTGCATGCTTGAGGACAGCGTTCTCGACAAGTCTTACTGGTGCGAAGCGTTAATGACAGCGGCAGACATTCGGAACGTGGTTCCGAGCTCGTCGAACAAGAAGTCAAGTCCGTACGAGATGAAGTTCAAGCGAAAGGCGCGCATCGACCATATGCGCGTGTTTGGGTCGCAATACTACGCGCACGTAACGAAGGAGAAACGAAAGAAGCTGGACGATTCGGGCGTGAGATGTTATTTTCTTGGTTACGCAAAGGATCACAAGGCGTAGCGACTACTTAACGCGGATGATGGCTCGATCATGGTTTCAAGAAGCGTGACATTTGCTGAGCATTCTATTTCGAAGGGGATGAAAAGAGAAGACGAGCGAAATATCGGCATCATTGAAGATGAAGAAATTTTGAAGACGTCGACACTTGACGACAATGGTGTGGATTTCCCAGTAAATGACGAAAGACTTCGGTCTCCGCCACTAAGAGCTTGCCATGTTTCGATTCGTGGCAGCCAGAATGAGGCCAGTCTTAAAGGTCAGGTTCCTACTCGAGCATCAAGCACGCCTGGAAGAGACGGCGAAGAAAAGTGAATTGTACGACCAATTCGAAAGAAACGCGGTGTGATGCGCTACGAACAAGAGTTACCCAACTACGCCACGGCCACTTCAATTTGGACGACTTCGAGGGAGAAGACGACTGGTTCTATTGCTTATCACATATGACGATGGAGAACAAGCTTCAAGCTACGAAGAAGTATTAATGAGTGAGAACAAGAAACAGTGGCTGGAAGCGATGAAGAGCGAGATGAAGGCACTCAACGGACACAGCACGTGGAAGCTAGTGGATATGCCACCAAACAAGAAGGCTTTTGGTTGCAAGTGGGTATTTCGGATCAAGCGCGATCCAAGTGGAAATATTGTCAAGTTTAAGGCACGATTAGTTGCGAAAGGGTTTACGCAGCGACATAGGATCGAGTTCGTTGAGACTTTTGCGCCAGTGGCACGCAAAGAATCAATCAATACGGTGTTGGCAATTGCAGCTGCTGAAGACTTAGGGGCAAAAATGTCGACGTTGATACCGCATTCTTGTATGAAGAAGTTGATGAGGAGATCTACATGGGCCAGCCCGACGGTTTCGAAGATCAACAGAATCCGATGAAGAAGTGTTTCTGCTGCAGAAAGCGCTGTATGGAACCAAACCAGCGGCTCGGAATAGCAAACTAAATTAGCATCTGGAATACCAAGGATTCACAAGCACTTCAGCAGATCCTTGTGTGTCTATTAGAATGTCAAGCGGAGAATACAGCATCATCGTTATCTACGCGAACGACCTAATGCTGTTTGATAAAACTAAGGAGCGCATCACGGACGTTAAGAGTGCGCTTAAGCAAGAGTTCAGCACCAAGGAGCTTGGGGATCGAAATTCACTGCGAGCGCGACGAAAACTTGATCAAGATGAACCAGAAGGCATACATCAGGCGACTCTCGGAAAAGTTCGGAATCGAGAATTGCAAGGACGTGCACACATTAGCGGACAGCAACTCGAAACTAGTGAAGATGCCTGACGAGGAAGCGTTTGTACCGAACTTTCCGTATCGCGAGCTGGTGGGTGCATTAATGTACATAGCGACTTGTACACGACCAGACATCGCGCATGCGGAAGGCGAAGTTGCCAAGTTCTGTGAGCGCTACGGAAAGTCAGACTGGGTGGCGGTTAAGCGAATTCTCAAGTACTTGAAGACGACTAAATATCAGCATTGTGTTAAGTGGCGTTAACAAGGAAGTGCTTATTGGATTCGCAGACGCAAACTGGGCAGGCGACTTAGACACGCGGCGTTCAACGACAGGATACGTGTTCTTCCTGAACGGCGGCACGATCGCATGGAATTTTAAGCGCTTGCCAACCGTTGCGACATCAAGCACTGAAGCAGAGTATATGAGTTTGTACTGCGCGACTCAAGAGACAGTCTGGCTTCGAAATTTGATAAACGACATGGAGTACAAGACGGATTCGGCAACGACGATTATTCAAGACAATCAAGGATGAATTGCGCTGGCCAAGAATCCTGTTGACCATGTGCGCACGAAGCACATCAACACAAGTTTCATTTCTTGCGTGAGATGGTGGCAAGTGAGGTAATTGCACTGGAGTACAAGCCGACGGAAGAAACATTTCTTGCGTGAGAAGGTGGCAAGTGAGGTAATTGCACTGGAGTACAAGCCGACAAAAGAAATGATCGCGGACGGGTTGACCAAAGCTCTTCCAAGAGACAAGCACACCAAGTTCTCATGGGACTCGGCATAGCGGCATAAGGGTATCCCTCGAGTGCACATCAAGGCAAAGTGTTAAAGATTGATATGTTCATCGGAAGTGTTGCGCTTTATGCATATGCGTTTATAGGGGAAATATATCAAGGGATCGTATGACAAGAATGATACGAAGAAATAGTGCGCGGAAAAATCATTTATGTGTCTCAGTCGGGTAAGGCATAGAAGTGCCATCCCACAGGTCACAGGTCGGATACCCGGCAACGACATAAGTAAAACCTTCGGGAATTGTTGTTATGGGGTTCACTGCCAGATAGTGACGTTCTCCATTTTATGGTGGTCCACATATGTGGGAAAGGGGGCGCAGCGAACGATTGGAAAGACATAACGGTAGGATGAAGTAACGGTACGATCGAGACAAACATAAAATATAACTTACTTTCCGGTTTGCAATCTCGACCGTAATTCCATCAGCAAACTCATAGGATAACGTAATTTAAAAGATAGAAGATCGTTACGTAGGAGCTTAATATATTTATACAGTTTTATTTTTTCTCTATTTTAAAGCCTTATAGCTAACCTAGACGTCGTGTACGTGAAGTAATCGCGCCACCCCACCTTCACTTTAATAGTGTAGGTTGTCTAGGACTGTTAACAGTACTAGCAAAGGGTGCCCTGTTCCAAATGATGTCGACGGCACTATTTGATAAGGTAATTCTTATGTGGGAGTCGGCACAAAATTGCAGCACCATCCTTTGATGGAAGGACTTCAAGACTAATTGCATCCGCGCTTTATTTGGACATCTACAGTCGTGGTCAAGAGAGGCCAAGCTTGCACGCTAAATTTTCTGCGTAAGCTGCGCACAAAGCCAGCGCTTACGTTGGCTTGCTTTATCCATATCGGGTTCCTTCCCAGGTGGATTTGGATGCACTTGCGTCGAGAAAGACGGTTGTGCCGCAGACCTTAATGCTGCATTTCAATAGCCCTAATCTGCAGCCAGTATCTAAGCTATCCTGTCTGACCAGAAATTTTCTTAAAAAAAAGCTTAAATTGTTGCTACGTTAGCGATTGCAGACTGGTAATGTAACGGGGCACCTTTCGCTAGTGATGCCACAGTACTAGCGTAAGGTGCCCCAGCACTTTGTGGTCCGTTCAACGACCGCGTATGTACCATTTAACATGAAATGTTAAATTGATCAAGATGGAGACGTGAACGGTTTCCGGTGGTGATCCTAATCGCCCTCTTACTAGATGGCGTCGCGAGATCGACATTGCAATAGCCTCAAGATTGATTGACGCTCCGACGGCAAAATTCAAACTTCCATTTATTTCGATTGTCACGCAAGGCAAAGGAATGGTTATTTGGGAAATCGTCGTTAACGAGTTCGCGTTTCTCACGCTGGACAACATCCAGTGTGGCACTCGAGCTTTCCAAGACGAGACTCGCTTGCGTGCAGACTTACCTTTCCTTCGACAGGGCAAGCTGTCGATGCATGATTACGTTCACAAGACACGATACTTGTCTCGTGTATCATCACGTAGCAATTGACATGGCTTCGCAAGTTCATGTCTTCGTCTTAGGTATGCAGGAAGGCATGACACGTTACCGCCTCACGCGTGCTGAGCCGAAGACCCTCGATAAGGCATTTGCTTTTACTTTTCATGAGCAGTACGTTGTCGCGTCGTCATATTTACATGTATCGTCGCTACGTCCCCGGATGTCTGGTCCAGAGCTAATGGATCTCGATGCGGTCGAGATCTTTCGTGGTCGCGGCAACCCTTTACGCCACGACATTCGCAGTCAAAACACGGTGAAGTGTTTTTGATGCGGCAAAACAGGCCATCGTGCGGTCCGTTGCCGCGCGCCCGCGCCGGTGGTCATGAACATAGCCATCTAACAAGGAGATGCTGTGTCGTCGGTAACCCGCCAAAATACCAGCAACTACCGTAGGCGTGGGGTGCCCTACTGGCACAAATGGAGCCTCGGTACCTCGGCAGCTCGGGGTTCTTGCCCCAAAATGACTCACACTCACTTTAATGCCACCATTATGCGCGACGAGTCGAGTGTGATCATCATCAGTCTCTTTGTTGCTGGAGTGAAGCGACCACTCCGAACGTTGTTGGATTATGGTGCCTCCAACAACTTTTTTCGTGCATCATGTTTAACCGTCCTCACGTCTACCGGGTGACATCATTGTCAAGCTTGCCGATGTTCAACCACAACGTGTATGATCGTGTTACCATACACTTCCGGTGGCTTTGCGAGCAATGATGAACTTCTGTCTTACAAAATGAACTACGCATTCGATTGCATTCTTGGAATATTGTCGCTGTCACAGTATCAGCTGCAGATCGATTGGCTATCTCGGTATGTCAAGCGCCGAATGGAGTATGAGGTGAGTTAATTGTTCACTTTTCTGCTCGTTGCGACATCCGATTGGCTTCACGTTAGGGCCGTGAACAAACTCGCCACGACAAGAGCCAGCACAGAGATAGCAAAGGCCTTCTACGGGCGTAACTTTAGTCGCGCTGATGGAGTCAAAGTACGAGGCGGTTGAACAGAGGCTACCGCGTATACATAGATTAGTAGAGCAGAGGCTCGCGAATCATAACGAGGCGGTCGAATAGTGGTTCCCGCATAAAACTACAATGATCGAGCAGACGCTTCGATTCAGAATGAGGCGATTGAACAGAGGTTCCTACGTGCAAGTACATAAGCTAAGCAGCGGTTTTTGATTACTTCTCAGGCGTTCAAGCAGGATCTACAGCAAACACACACTTCGGCCGAGCAGAGGCTCCCGAGTGTAATCGACGCGGCCGAGAAAAGCTCCCGCTTCTCACTAACGATACTGAGCAGCCTGTAGGTACTGTGATCGACGCGGCGTAGATTGTGCTCCCACGTCTCGTGTGTGTGTGGGGGTGACATCATGTCCCTGCGATAGCGACGTGCCAGTCTCGAGCAGGGGCTCGAGACACGAAAGGATACGTTAGAACGGGTATGCCGATCTCCGAGACGACGATTGTTTCGTCAGTCCATTGTTAAAGACGATTCCGAAGTGACAGAGTTGCGCGCTTCAATATGTG
Source organism: Bremia lactucae (assembly GCF_004359215.1). NCBI lineage: Eukaryota > Oomycota > Peronosporomycetes > Peronosporales > Peronosporaceae > Bremia > Bremia lactucae. The sequence goes on along the minus strand of NW_027152213.1, from coordinate 2,589,637 downwards.
GAGGGATCTCCACATCGCGAGCGCTACATTACAGTAGCGAGCTTTCCGTTCAAGGCTGAAGAAATCACATCTATATCGCCTTATCGTGGAAAGACTTTCTTCACGACCTCAGGATGAGTGATATCGAGCAAGTTTGCGTCGTTTAAGCCGTCGAAACACGTAGTGGACAAGTTTGGAGGGATACACAAAGAGCGCTGAGCCTAAATCAGCACGAGAAGAACGCTTCGCGGCGCAGTCCTGAGTTGCCCTTTGCGATTCAGGCAAAACTGTTTACAATAAAGCACGTGAGTATGCCGACATTTTTCCGGAGAATATCTTCGTTGAGCGTCCAGTGGATCGCGGGGTGCGTCATGAGATTGAAATTGTCCCGGGTCGAAGAATCGCGTGACGCGGCAGTGGCGTTGCCACGTGATCAAGGCATCGCAATTAATGAATTTTTTGAGAGCCGCCGAAAGGCTGGTCATGTTCGCGAGACATTCGAGTCCGACTTTCTGTGTGAAGAAAGCCATCGGTGGGTGGCGCATTGTGCACGCTTTAATAAGCTAAATGACGCCAAAATTCCGGCTCAAATGCCGATCCCACAAAAAGAGGTGGTACTGGCCCGTGTCCGGAGCGAGATCTTCAGCGCTATAGATCTAACAGAATGTTTCTATCAGATTCTAATCGGAAACAGTGACATTCCATTCACTTTGGTCACTACCCCAAGCGGGACGCTATGGGGTTGCTACAAGGCTTTTAGAGCGCTCCAGCTACGTCTAATTTGATGGTGGCGCAAGTACTTCGCCCGTTTCGCAATTTTGCTCCCAGCTATTCGAATACATATTTGTTCCTAGCGCCAAGAATGTGCATCTTTGACATTTAAAGCGAGTATTTCAGGTGATGCGCGAGAACACATTGTATGCGTAATAAATGCGTCTTCCTTGCTCCCGAGATTTAAGCACTTGGTTGATACGTCAGCAAGGAAGGTGTCCGGACTGATCATGAGAACGTCTCATCGATATGTTTCTGGCCGACACCAAAAATCCGGCTCTAGTACGACAATGGCTCGGCCTGGCGACTTACCTTCTAAAAATTATGCTGAGCTAATATAGCTATTATCGAAATTGCTAATGAAGGACGCCGTCTGGTTGTGGAGCGAGAACACCAAGCGGAATTCGACTCCGAGAAGAAGAGCTTGTCTTAAGCACCAGGATTGATGCTTCCTAATACACAAATCTTTTTCATGTCGTGTATGACGCGATCAATTTTGGGATAGAATTTGCTCTCATGCAATTCGATGACGAGGATCGGGAGCGAGTCTTGAGCTTCCAGTCACGACAGATTAATACTGCGGAGAAGAATATACTATCCATGATAAGGAGGTTTTGGCTATGCGTTACGCATTAAGCAGGTTCAGGGTATAATTTCTCGGCGAGAAGACGTTTTGATCTATAAATATCATGCCATATTGCGCACCGCAGTCAGAAGTCCTCACTTGTAGCATCGTATGGCTCATATATTGTCGTTCTTCGCTGAATACAGCTTTGTGGTGCATTACAAGCCCATGAACCGCACACCAAGATCTTTGCATCGCGTCGTCGGTCTGTCGCTTTGCCTCTCGTTGTGCGGTATCGCGTGAAGAGTGCCCCGGAGTAGGAGCATCACGGCGAAAGGTCTGCGATAATGAGCGCTGATTTACACAATTGAGCGTTGGTCACTCGAACGACAAGCTGTGCTTTGTTCAAGCCGAAGCTGAAAAAAAGGCGAAGAACGAACTACTGGACGCTCATGAATGGCCGAGGCTGCTTCTAATTGCGCGGCTGCTGCGACTGCGGCCGCTGAACGGACTTGACGGGTGCAGCAGGGACTGGTTGAGACAACTTGAGACTGCCACACTAGGAGGGGGGTATGAATCTGAACATGCTTCGGTCAGACTGGGTCCCAGTCGTCCCCTTCAAGAAATTTTGGACTCTAAGCTGACGCAGAAGAGCGGGAAAAAACGATAGGAGATCCATCGGTAGATAAGCCTTTAACGCCTGATATAGAAGTCGTGTGCAAGCGCACAGTTTTAGGGATATCTAGCTTGTAACCACCACCGTGACCTATTACCGGGCAAGGTACCTTTGCTTGACTTAATGGCGCCCACTTTGTCACTGCTGTATTCAATAAACCACTTGTCGACAGTCGGGCCCTATCGCCTTCTTGAAATTTTAACAGGCTCTTCCGACCTCTTTTGTCAGCGTTCTTATTTTGTCGGTCGACTGCCTGTTGTAATGTGTCGCGCAAAAATCGTGTGATATTTTGTCGTAAAAGCAGGAAGTCGGTCCCTGCAGCAGAGCTCATAGACAAATTATTATCTTAAGGAGCAAATATGCATCGGCAGACGCGATGGGTACATCTCGTTAGGACTGGAAATGCCGTTGACCAAAAAAATAGTCACAGGGTGTATCGGCAGCAACCTTGTCTTGAGCGTGATCAATCATTCATCACACGTGTCGGCGCAATGCCATCGGTAGATTGACCCTCACCAGAACTGGAGACCGGGTATTTCCGATGCAAGAAAAAGCGCTAAAACGCGAGGACGCCTCGCATTGTTGACAAAAAATGGAGTCAAACGGTTTGAAGCATGCACTGAAATGTTGATGGCGAATTTTGCAAACGCAAGACACGAGCTCCACGACTAGAACAATGTCGTAAAATTGCGCAAGACAATTTAAGGACTCTATTTACACGCTCGTTTTGCCCATCCTTTTCAGGATGAGCTGTCTTATACATTAGCAATCGGGTGCTTATCAGCTGAACCAATTTGGCTTAGAAAGTCAAACTTAAGTCGTTGTCTGAGATTATGGACTCTGGTAATCCATAGTGTCCGAAGATTTAATCATTGAAGATCTCCGCGAGTGTCTCCACCGAAACATGCGCGGAGACCGAGAAAAAAATAACAAAAAACAACTATTTTGCTAAAGATAACCACAAGGACTACGACGCCTGTACATTTGTGTTGATCAGGCGAAGGAACAAAGATGAAACTGATTGTCAAGACACTGGAATGCCAGTCGACGTGAAGGAATGTCCTTAACATTCTGACTGGAACAACATGAGGTCAGATGAGGTGAGCACGCTATTAGCAATTTCGCCGTCGCAGCTGTTGCATGACACGTATCGTGTAACGGGGCACTACGACTTGTACTGTTTCAGTACAAGTCCACTTCACACTGCTTCAGTTGTGAGTGGTGCCTTCGTTAAGTAACGTACACTGTACGTGCAGAGGAAGACTTCTCTTAAGACAAGTTAGCTTAAGAGGGTTAAATGAAAACTGTATTAATATAGTTAAGTGTCTCTTAATCTATCTTTGTAAATGCTAACTAAACTATAAACTAATACTAAACATGTAAATGAATTATTATCTCTATCTTATCTTGTAACTCTCTTTGATTAGTCCTACAGCTGATTAGTCTGCGGAATAAATAGACATAATGGCCTATACCTATTTATGGAGAAGAATTCAGGACATTACTATATAAAGTAATATCCTCCAATATTATCTACCTTTTAGATAATATATTAATTAACAACCTTTAAGTGTTAATTTCATGTAACGATACACCCCGTTACA